>NC_041400.2:185692121-185992121 GCF_900747795.2 Erpetoichthys calabaricus
TAAATATAAATTATTAAACAGTAAAATGTTCTTCTATAATTTGCTACCGTGGCTATTCGTTTGTCTGTCCAGGATTTTAAATCACCTGTAGCTCGCAAACCGTTTCACCTATTGACTTGAAATCTGGTACACATATAGTACGTCACGTCTACTATCCGCTTTATGGGTGATGATTGTATTACTCTTTTTATCTCTATTTTATTTTATTGTAGAATCAACTCCTATCTGCGCACACCAGTGCGGCCGTGGGCGGATGCGTATGGTGTATTCACTCCATGTTATCGTGCATTGAGCTGTCACTGGTATTTTGATAAAAGAATTTGAACAACATATAAGAAGCGTATAAATTATTAAACAGTAAAACATTAACATTTAAGAAGTAAAGTTACATTGAGTACTACTGCAGTGCCTTCGGGTATACCTCATTTTTGGTTTGCCCATTACATGCTTAAATGTATACATTTTTTGGTGTACCTACCCGAGAACACGCGACATATAACTGACCGTGGGAGAAGCATGGATTTTAAACACGCGTTGAGTTCATCTGCTGGTCTCCCTCGTGGAATAACTGGTAATGTTTGACTAAAATCTACAGCGAGTAAAACGACATTACCTCCTATTTGTTTTTTTACGATCTCCGAGATCTTGCTTTCTTCGGTTCAAGGCTTCATAAGCTCTTTTATGTTCCATGGTGTACTTATCCCAAACCATCATCTTTGAATGTTGCAAGAGTTTCGCCTTGTATTTAGATCGGGGTAATTACATTCATTGCATTCCTAGTCTGAATCACAATCTGATTGTATGGGTGGTTACCTGGCAGGTAACGCTTATGCTTGGTCATCAAGTTATCTAACATCCGGCACGTGCCCTCTTTTAATTGCGAGAAGCAGATATATATAGCCAAATTCTCGTGCTTCGTTGCGGCGAAGTACTGCTTTTAATTTTTTATTAAGAAGAAAAGAAAACCTTTTTAAACGGATCGAAAATATACCAATAACAATTTGTTAAGGATCTGTTTTTTTGTGAACCTCCCTTTTCACAGCTGTCGCGCTACGGCGTGTGTTTCGTTTATTTGACAGTATGTAGTTCGTGGTAATTACATTCATGGCATTCGTTTTCTGAATCACAATCTGATTGTATGGGTGGTTACCTGCCAGGTTACGCTTGTGGTTGGTGAGCAAGTCGCCTTACATCCGCCACGTGCCCTCTTTCTGTTCCCAGAAGCAGATCATAGAATGGTTTTAATAGTTTACTTTCAAATAATGCAAAGAGTATGTGACACGTGTTTCTCCCTAATTCTGGGCTCATCAGGCGTACACACTCACTGCATCCCCTCTCGGGAATCGAATCTCTATCGTCAGCGCCAGAGGTGAAGCCCCTAATGTTGCGCAACGGCGTGTGGTTCGTTTATACCTCGTTTCTTCTCATTAAACTTTTATCTCGCGAATATGTTATTGCAATCCGCAGCAGGAGCGTTTCTATAAACTTAATTTAAACTTACGTTTTACACCGTGCTTTGTTTCCCTTATGAAGATGCTTGTATGCTTCACTCGCTCGCTTCTTATTGTTTCGCTCCCTTCTCAATTGTTTAATGAATTTTTTGTTCTTCGCTGTTTGCGGCTCTTCCTTCATTTCTCCCTACTGCGTTCACAGTCTTTTCACGCGATTACGTGGGAGGCGTGATGACGTGACACTCAACTCCGCCTCCCACGGCCATCGAGCTGCCGTCCATTACAGTATATTGTCAAAAAAGAGGTTCCAGTTATGACCATTACGCGTTGAATTTCTAAATGAAACCTGCCTAACTTTTGTAAATAAGCTGTAAGGAATGAGCCTGCCAAATTTCAGCCTTCCACCTACACGGGAAGTTGGACAATTAGTGATGAGTGAGTCAGTCAGTCAGTCAGTCAGTCAATCAGTCAGTCAGTCAGTGAGGGCTTTGCCTTTTATTAGTATAGATGTTAAAAGGAGGATTTTAAAATCTGTCCTAAACTTAACTCTGAGGCAGTGTAAGAATGTAAGAACTGGAGTTACAGTATGTTTTCATACTTTCTTGTTCTTAATTCACTGTATAAACAATACTGGAAGAGTCAAGCACAGTATGAGGAATAATTTTGTCAATACAAAATGAAAACAATGGCTAGTACCCACCGGGCCTATTTAAACAATTGTAGTGTTCTTAGTTAGCCCCTGTGGGGTGGATGGTCCCATTCCCACCATAAACAGAACCAACCAATCACTTATTCTCAGTTTTCTTTCCTTGTCCTCTAACTGCTTTTCCTCCCACTGCACAAACCCTCTGCTCCTTCAGTGAAAATAATCCCTAATAAGAAGAGTAAAGAAGACAAATAACTGAATATGTAACAAAAAAATGAGCATTTAATACAAAGGCTGGATGGTTTTGTGTTGTGTTTAAGAAGAGCGAGTGTTAAGAGTCACAGTATGCAAGGAATTAAAACTAAATTGCTGCAAGCCATTTCACATTAAAGCAATGAAAGCCTAGAAAATAATGATAATGTTATGTTCTGGGCAAACAGCTGTATTATTTAGCATCTCTCAGATGATTCACAATGGAATTTAAAATGAGCTGAACATAAATTATGGATGACATATTTACTGTAGGTGCAGAGTGGCTTCCAGTTATTGCTGTGTCCTAAAATATATTACATTTAATAATCAGCTTTAAAACACAGATACTTTGAAATGGTAGCTTTTATATTAACAGTTTTTGTAATTCTTCCAATTGTTTATGCATAATACATAAGCTTAATATGATTTTAAGCAAGATCGTTATTCCCTGTCTAAATAAATGAAAATGACAAGACAAAAATCAGTTTGCTGAATACATCATTGTACAATGGTGAACACATCAGAACCTAAAGACAGTGTCGGCTTTTGCCATCTGGCCGATTGCTATTTATGCAATACCCTGTCAAAACAATTAGCAGCTATTGCAAGACAAAAGGGAATATCTACTGAACTTTTTTTTTTTCTTTTTACTTTCTAGTAATCCAAGAGAAATTTTTCACTTCAATCCATTTTATATTTGCTGCTACAACTTTGTTCTTTTGGGTAGGTGGAGCGCCTTGTCCTCTTATACTTTATCATGAACATACCGTATAAGCTCACGTATAGGTCGGGTCTTGAAACCCAAAAAATCGATCATAAAATCAGACCCCGACTTATACGCCCAATCAAAAATGCAACACTTAATTTTTTTTTTTTACATCTTCTTGCCTACTCCAATCTCACATCAGTTTCTCAGAAACATCGAACTTTGTTGCAGCAGCATAGTTGCCAATTTCTTTCGCAACTTCAACGACTTTTAATTTAAGACCAGCTTCATATTTTCTTCTGATCGAATGCTCCACCGTAGATAAGGGATGCTCTTACGATAAAGGTGTATGAGGGTGTGAGATACAAAAAAACACAAATCAGTGCAAACGTCGCTTCGGAATAGTTCGGGTATTACCATGTCTGTCATGTAGACACAATAGAGAGACAGAGAGAGAGGTTAGGAGCACCCGCTGATACAGCGCATTGCTGCACCCACATAGAAAAAAAGGCGGTGTGCTCCGTGGTTCATCTCTCAGGTGGGCGTTAGCATATCATAATCTCTTGGACCAATAGCGTGAGTTTTCCGTATTCGACTTATACGGCCAACATTATGAAATACCAGAAATTATACGGTAAAATCAAGTCCCGACTTATCCGTATAAGTATATATATTATAAGTATATACGGTATCAGTTATGTCAAGGCATAGGAAACTAATCTGACTAATTAGCATGGCTTAGTAGTTCTAGAATCTCTTTCGTTGTGACAGTTTTGTCTCATTTCTTTTCCTTTTAACCCTCTGAATTCTGTTTTTTGAGACCCACTTTGAAATATGTCAGAAGTTTGTATAGTGTAGACTGCAGCAAGAATATAAGGAATTTTACAATCAAGAGAGAGCCATTCAGACTATCTAAACCCAATAACTCCTCCCAAATACTTCTTGAAGGTTCCCAAGGTTTCTGCTTCAACTCCATGTCCTTGTAGTTTGTTCCAGACTCACCCAGTTCCATGTATAAAAGTGTTTCTTGGTGTCATGCATGGGTATCTGAGGATCACCTTTCATTAGCTCTGATAAGGGATGCAATAACCCACTGGGACAAGAGGGGGCGCCAACACTTACCATATAATCTCTTTGCTTCTCCCCCAGCTCTCAGAAATCACCCAAATGGGGCACAACCAATCACGCTCTCTTTCAATTAAACCACACCCCTTTCGTTTGGGGCAGTACAAATCTGAGGGCTCAGTTGGAGGAACTACGTTACTATATGCAGAACCGCTCAAGAGAACAGAATATTTTGAGAAGCCATTTAGGCTAAAGAGTTATGTTATGGCTATTTTCTGTTGTGCCACCACGCATCCACTTTTGTTGTTTTTGGACACTTGCAGAAAATGGGGTGGCCTAGCTGGCACCCCAAATTTACTTCAGTTCTCTGATTTCTTATTTGCCTTCCACACTGGCTTCAGTCCTAAATGTATGTTCACCCTTAATTTCCACTGGTGCCCTCAAGTACGTTAGTGAATTTAGTTCTGTAAGATCTACTTTATCAATGCCTCTGAGAATTAAAACCTGCATTAGGTCCCCACAGAGTCTCCTCTGCTTGAGACTAAACAGCTTTAATTCTCTGAGACTGTCACCCTACGACATGTTCTTAAGTCCTGGGATGCACTTTGTTGCTCTTCTCTGCACAGCTTTAAGTGCTGCTATGTCTTTTTGTAGCATGGTGACCAGAACTGCACAGAATACAACAGATGTGGTCTAACTAGTGCATTATATAATCAAGAGCATAACATTATATTCAACAGTTTTTACGATATAACCTAAAATTTTATTTGCCTTTTAATAGCTTCAGCTCATTGCTTAGATTGGTGGTTTTTAAACGTTTTTTTGTGGCCTGGAACCCCTACAGATTTTATTTTTTTCTCCAGCTTTCTGGAGTTTTTTTTTTTCTTTTTCCTGTCCACCCTGGCCATCGGACCTTACTCCTTTTCTATGTTAACTAATGTTGTCTTATTTTAATTTTGTATTTTGTCTTTTATTTTTCTTTTCTTCATTATGTAAAGCACTTTGAGCTACTTTTTGTATGAAAATGTGCTATATAAATAAATGTTGTTGTTGTTGTTTGTGACCAAATTTTGCCCTTGCTTGTCTTTGAGACCAATAACTGCTGTAGAACAAAAGTCAATCATCATGCTGTTTCCCTGAACATCGCCTGTCTTTCTTGGAGAATCGCCACCAACTGTTGTTGTCTCCTTCTTAAAGATTCGTCTAAAGGAATTTTTTCAGCCATGTAAGTGGTGACCCATCAGGGGGCTTTCCTCAAACCACTCATGACCCTTTCTCATTAACCTCGATTGTAATTCATGACTCACAGCAACCTAATTACAGATGTTCCACGACAAGAAGCACTGGCTTGGATGATTAAAATGTTCTGTTAACATAAACCCCAAATTGCTTTTCAGAGGTTGTTTCCTGTACGTCATTGGCTGCTCATCTTGTATTATTAATTGATGTTCCTTTTGCCCAGGTGTAGGGCAAAAGGACTACACCTGGGCAACACTTTGTACTTTTTTACAATAAACTGCATTTTCCGAGAGTTCGCCCAGTTCTGAAGGTCGTCCAGGTCTTTGTGAATTGTTTTTACATCCTCCTCAGTATGTGTCATTCCTCCAATTTTGGTGTCATCAGTAAATTTCACAAGTTTACTAACTATAACAGAATCAATATCGCTCTAATATAAAAAAAAAAAACTTGGGACGTTGACTCAGAAATTAGGAAAATTCGAAAGTCTCAAAAAAAATGAGAGTAAAGATCACATTAGCACAAACAAATGGAAAATTTTACTCGGTGAAATAACGGATCAGCAAAAAGAGATCGAATAGTGTTTGAGGATGTCTGGGGGAGAAGAAAGAGACAAGGCAGTGACTTTAAAACGTTTGAAGCGCTGTCACGAAATGCAGATCACATGGCACTGCAGCAGCAGCAATCCAGCAGCTGATCGAGCAAAGAGGAGGTAAAAAAACCAGGAATTTGTTTCCCATTGTATCACCGTTTAAGAGGGGGTTTCAGAGGAGCAGCCGCGCATATATACTGTATATACTGTATGTGTTGCCTTCTTTGTATTGTATATGTTTGCCTTTATTGGCATTGTATTAATGCAACTCAATTAGGAGACATGCAAGCAAGACTTGAATTTGAACCCATTAACATAACCATTGTAAGAGACGGCCAGCGGCTCAGTCCGGCAGGGACACCCCGAAAATGGAAGGATGGGGGAAGGTAGCAACTTTAGTACACTGCCTCACCCAAGACGCTACATGGCAGCTTCCCTGCAGTGTAGGGCACCATGGGACATGTAGTTTAATATCTCAGCCCTGTTGGGTGCCGCCTGTGAAAGGTCCTGGGGATTCATGCTTCCCTTATAGCCCAGAAGTACTAAGAACTCATGAGGATGGAAGCCCCAAAGTACTTCCGGACTGATTAAAGAACTTGAATTCTCCATCTGACTCGGAAGTGTGGCAAGTCACGTGGGAGGAAGAACAGAAGAACTTCCGGGTCAAGGACTATATAAAGGACTGCGGAAAACCCAGCAAGCGAGACAGACTCGGGTAGAGTGTGGATGAAGCTTGCTGGGTGGTGTGGAGGAGAAGAGAATTGCTAGTGTCTGTTATTTTTGATTATTTGCCTGTTATTTGTGGTTGTGGTGGTTAGGGGCACTGTTTATAGAAGAAGAAAGGCATTAAAAATACTTCTTGGTGCTTTTATCTAGTGTCCTGAGTGTCTGTCTGTTGGGTTTAAAGGGGCAACAGTGCCACCTAGCGTCCACACCATAATGATGTGAAATTCTTTATAACCAAATTCATATTGCACATTGCCTACATCTATTTAGTATGTGAAATGTTGGTAGCATAATTGATTTGAATAAGATGTAGTTTCATATTTCTTACTTTTTTGATGGTGTCCAGGCAGCGTCTCCACCCCTGTTTCTGTCTTTGATGTTGCAGGACCAGACCCTGGACATGCAGTAGGACCCGTTTCGTTGGGGACCTGCCCTCACGGGATGGGCCGCTACGCCCGGCGGGTCTTCGCTGGTGATGGGGCACTGTGGCGAGTGGCTGGGGGTGGTACCCAGCCGGGATGTCCAGGAGGACCGGAGGAGGGCTTACACCTCCTCCAGACCACGAGGGGCCCATGGTCACCGCCAGGGGGCGGCCCAATGCCTGGAGAGCCCGGAAGTGCTTAGGGGGGAGACGACCAGGGACACCCGGAGTGCTTCCGAGTGCGCATCTGGTACTTCCGCCACACTGGGGAGTGCCAGTGGAAGATTACCAGGAGACACCTGGAGCACATCCGGGTAATTATAAAAGGGTCCGCCTCCCTCCGTTCAGTGGCTGGAGTCGGGAGAGGAGAAGGATGGAGCTCAGGAGGAGAGGAAAGGAGGCGGCCTGAAGAAAGGAAAAGGCATTGTGAGGCCTGAACTTTGGGGTTGTGTGCTGCACCGTGTAAATAGCAATGTATAGTAAACGTGTGTTGGATGAACCATTGCTGTCCGCCTGTCTGTGTCCAGGCTGCTTTCCACACATGCTACATGTTGGAATATACTCTGTATATGTGACTATGAGACTACTACTATTGTTGGACTCCCTACTCCATTGTGTTCATTTTGTTTTCATTTAGTTGGGTGTCTTTTGGTTTGTCTTTTGCTCATGAGTGCCCCCTACAGGCCACAAGATGCAGTTCAAATCTGTTTGTTTTTACACAACTTGCTACATCTTTCAAATGACTGGCTCAGAGCACAACACAGGCTTATCAAATAATTTTTCATAATGCATTTCTCACACAACATAGAGGGCAGGAAGGAAGCAGCTGGATAATTAGAATGAGGCTCATTGCACAGCTGATGAAAAAGTCAATTCAAGATAAACAATTAAAATAAATTAAACTTGGTCTTTTGCATGTTAAAGTACAACCTGCCACACATTTGGATTTTCAAAAGAGGCAAGGATAATTGAGATAAAGTCAACTTCACACTAAATATGTCACCTAGCAAAGAAGAGGTTCAGGTGATGCTGAATCAAAGTTTTACAGTGCATTATGAGACAACTGAAGAGGTCTCTCTCTTATTCTTTGTAGATATTTTCTTATATGCTAATAATGTTAGAGCACCTACTTCACTACCACTCACATGGGTTTGATTCCTACACCCAGTCGTTGTCCATGGTGTGTTTTTTTTAGCGACATTAATTTTCGACAGGCGGATCGGTGCGGCGTCCGCAGTAATGCAGGCTCTGCATCGGTCTGTCATGGTGAAAAAGGAGCTGAGCCGTAAGGCAAAGCTCTCAATTTACCAGTCGATCTACGCTCCTACCCTCACCTATGGTCATGAGCTATGGGTAGTGACCAAAAGAACGAGATCGCGAATACAAGTGGCTGAAATGAGTTTCCTCCGCAGGGTGTCTGGGCTCTCCCTTAAAGATAGGGTGAGAAGCTCAGTCATCCGGGAGGGGCTCAGAGTAGAGCCGCTGCTCCTCCGCATCGAGAGGAGTCAGATGAGGTGGCTTGGGCATCTGATCAGGGAGGTGTCCCGGGCACGTCCAACCGGGAGGAGGCCCCAGGGAAGACCCAGGACATGCTGGAGGAACTATGTCTCTCGGCTGGCCTGGAAATGCCTTGGGATTCTCCTGGAAGAGCTAGAAGAAGTGGCCGGAGAGAGGGAAGTCTGGGCATCTCTGCTCAAGCTGCTGCCCCCGTGACCCGACCTCAGATAAGCGGAAGAGGTAGGATGGATGGATGGATGGATGGATTTTCATCAGGATACTTTGGTTTTAATAATAAATAATAATAATTCTTTACACTTTAACCACCACTACGAGATGAGACACAAAAATAACTGGACTGGGCTTGGGGCTTTTCTGGAAAACCGTCTGGAGGTCGGCTGGACGTGAATCATAGAACTATATCCCCTCTTACATGCCCTCTCAAACCGTCGACCGGCTAGGTATATCCGGTGAATAGCCCAGCCAGTATTTGTGCAACAATCGCTACACGAGTTGCCGCGATAATGTCGGGTGAAAAAAGCGAACAGCGAGACAAGACAACGCTCCCACGCACAATGCTTTTTCCGTAAAGCAGTTTTTGACTGACAGAAACATTCCTGTCCTCGATCATCCTCCCTATTGGCCCGATTTTGTTCCCGAAAATCAAAAGTGACCTAAAGGGAACTCATTTTTTCTTCAATGGATGAAGTGAAGACAGAAACGGCAAGCCTATTGAAGCGCCTCAAGTAAGAAGTCTTCCAGCGCTGTTTTAATCAATGGAAGATACGTATGGAGCGGTGTAGAGATCGGCAGGGGGAAGTATATTGTTGTTCATTATATTTATATAGCGCTTTTCTCAGTACTCAAAGTGCTATCCACACAGGGAGGAACCGGGAAGCGAACCCACAATCTTCCATAGTCTCCTTACTGCAAAGCAGCAGCACTACCACTGCGCCACCTGTGAGGACATATAGAAGGTGACAATGTTTAGAATGCTGTAATTCATCAATAAAATTTTTTTTTTACCTCGTAATTTGTAGCATCCACCTGGATGATGTGACGGCAGCCATTTCTGCACCAATATGCCCAACACGCATTAGCTGTTAGGTGGTGAAGGGGTGAGAGACAATTAGCCAATTACAGACACAGGATGCTTTCCTCCCACACCCCCAAAAACATGCTGGTTGGGTTAACTGGCCACCCCAGACTGGCCTGGGAGTGGGTGTGTGAGATGGACACGTGATTGTTGTGAGAGCAGGTCATCATGGGAATGTAGAAAATGGACAAATAGAGAAACATAATCAGGAAAACACAAGCAAATGGGTCTAATCTGGGAAATCAAAGGGGGCAAATGTCTGAAGCACAGTGCTAGACAGAAATAAACTTAGCCAAGATGAAAAATCCCAAAATTCAACACTACTAAGCTCAGAGGATATTTTAGAGCACATGTCCACAATGCACTGGAAGCAGGTGGTGCAAGTGACATTATGATGCCCAGCTTCTGAAAACCACATCCCCTATCGAGCAACACGTTGCACCAAAAGGAGCCAGAAAAAGGTTGTGATGTGTAGAAACAAAATGGCTCTGCAATCCAAGAAAAGCGTAAAGTCGAAAAATATTCACATAAATCAAAACCACATTACGGCAGATGGGACGCCCAGAGTATGCAAGGACCAGGGGAGAGAGTATTTTCAGGACAGTTTCTCCCCTGGGCTGACAGATTGCAGCCCCCTTGGTTTCCAGAGGGGCCACAGCTCATGAGAATGAAAGCTCAACCCTGCTGGGGCCTGTGGCCACTGCCAGGGGGTGCATGGACATTTTCAGGGCCCTATTTGGCCACACTTCCGACCACTCCCAGATCAAGGGGATGACAGGAGTCAAGAGGAAATATTGTGTTGCGAACTGGACCACCCCGTTTACTCAAATAATAAAGCAACTGAAAATAACAGGAGCTTGATCACGTGACAAGGAAATAAATACCAAATGAGAGAAAGCGGTCAGGCTTCAGGGTCTGTGCTCTGTAGCGTGGGTGGCTTGCTTTTATAGCACCTTGACTGGAAGGGGGTGAGGTCAGTGGCCCTCAATGGGTGTCTTTTCTGAGCTGTGGATGACAAAATAGACAGAAGTGTCAGTTATCGTGCCATCTGGTGTCCTGGGATAGTAGTGCTTACCTTTAATTAGCCTGGACAGTGACCCACTGATGTGTATGTGTGACAAGTGGCAAAACACATTGAAATATTCATGATTGTTTTGGAGCATGACATTATTTTATACACTAGATGGCAGTAGAATACTGTCCTAAGCATTTTGTGTTCTTATAAACAAGGGGGCTCCGCCCCCTGCTCGCTTCGCTTGCCTACCCCTGGCGTTGGGTATCCTGAAATACATTAGTCGAGCTCGTTCGTTTTGGAGCCGTGCCCGCTTTGCCCGCCGCATTTCAGACGCGCGTTGTAGGCGCCTGCGTTCATTGATTTTATCCAGGCAGGCTTCTATTTGTATATCCGTCAGTCGAGCTCGTTCGTTTTGAACCCGTGCCTGCTTTGCTTCCGCAGTTTCAGACGCACGTTGTAGGCGCCTGCGTTCATTGATCTTATCCAGGTGGGCTCGTGTTTGTATCGTTGAGCTGTATTGTGTTTGAATTTGGTGTAAAGTATTCAGCGGTTTGTACAATCCCAAGCAGCATATTATTCCTAACTTCACTCCGTAGTAGTGCCACTCACAATGTGGCAGTGACGCCTGCGCCTTCACTCCGCAGTGGTGCCACTCACAATATGGCGGTGACGCCTGCGCCTTCCGTGCTATGTCGGGTTTCACTATGCTGTGTAGGCGCCTTTGCCTTTCGTACTTTTCCGCGCCTTCCGTATTATCTTTGTGGACCTGTGGGGCCTCCGTAGCCTCTTCCATTTGAATCTGGGCTGCAGCGCAGAATCCTCTTTTTTGTGTGGCTGTGTCGTTAGTCGTTAGCTATGGGTGCGTTGTTGCTTCATTTCTCATTCACGTCAGTTGAGCTCTTTCGTTTTTGGGCCGTGACTCCTTTGTTTGCGGTGGATACGACTTCGCTTGTGGTTTATGAGACGCGCGCTGTACGCCCCTGCGCAGTATGTCTCATGGTCCCATCGCTGTGTACCTGCGTCCATGCCATCCGGTTTACCATTCTCGGTTAGTAAGATGGATGTGAAGCAGAACTGTAAATGTCTCCCCGAGTTTGACTTGTGATGAACCGTAATTATATAGATTTCCAAGCCCGAGTCATGCTCAGGGTTAATACCAGGGACATATATATAGAAAAGGAATACCTGGGATGGAGTCTCAGGAAGTACCTGACAGAACACTTAGTGCTGCAATTAATTAAAACTGACTGACACCTGTAAGTATCATGGAAGGACAGGCATGCTGGCTGGGATGGAGGCTGATTTCTTACTTGGCTAGGAGGCCATAATAAAAGGACAGGAGGAGTGGAGATTAAACCTGGCAGGAACATCTGACAATCTTCATCCCAACTGGGACAGAAAAATAATGGATGAACTTAGCAAATATGTGTGCCAGGAGCATTTCGTTCTCCCACATGGCAGGTGGCAGTATCCCTCAGGGCTAAACCCAGTTAGGACACCCACATGGTGACATGGGAATTGGGGACCTGAAATGCAGCCCTTTCTTGTATTTGGGTGCCACCAGACACTGTCCTATTTTCAACACATTGCGGCAGTGCTTTAAACGAACTTTGCAGTAACAATGGAAGCAATCCCAGATCCGGTTTAAAAGAAGCCTGTAGCTTCACCTCGGAGGGTCAGAATCAGGAGGCAGTGGGCGACACTCAACTTGAAGCAGAAGGTGGAATGGAAACTGTTTGTTTATGAGCATTTTGTGTGGTGCTTGTTTGAAAAGAGTTGGTAGCAAATAAAAACCTTTTATCTTGTGTCTCAGGTTTGGGGCTCAGTGGTGCCCCCTTGACATTGGTATAGTCGGCAGGATTTCTTGGCCATCGCTTGGCAGGGTCCTGTAAAAATATTGTAACCAAACCCTTAATTCTCACACACACACCCAGCACCAACATCCCAATGCCAAAGATGAGTAAGAAGAACAGCCGGAGAAACAACAGGTGTCCATCAGGCATCTAGTCACTATGCAGGAGCTTAAATTATTATGAAGACAGCTGACCAACATACTGGGTCTGAGAATGGGATCTGCATAGACAGGAGGAGTAACTTGCTGGTGGAATGCTGGATGGACTCTTTGACATGTCTATTCATTGAATTATCATTTGTATCAAGACTCCACTATCCGTACTAACCCCTTCTTTCTTTGCTGTTCTTTCTTCGCTTTTCTGTGATGGCGATCTGTGCCACCACCACCTGATCAGAGTGCCACGGAGTCCCTACATTTATGGATGGAAGGCCAGAGGTCCACGTGACCACCATCATCTAATTCTTTCATGTGAAGCCTGAAAACCATGAGGACTGATTGAGATCTTTTATGTGAGGTAGAATGACCAGTGGTGGCGCAGTGGTCTCGTGGCCTTGGAACCCCTGCAGATTTTTTCTCCAGCCCTCTGGAGTTTTTTTTTTTGTTTGTTTTTGTCTGTCCTCCTGGCCATCGGACCTTACTTTATTCTTTGTTACTTAGTATTGCCTAATCTTACTTTTATATTTTTATTTTTTCTTTCTTTATCTTGTAAAGCACTTTGACCTACATCAGTTGTATGAAAAAATAAATGTTGCTGTTGTTGACAAAGCACCCCACCATTGCAACCATAGGGAGGCATTTACCATTGAAGGGCCAGAATCACTGAAAAGTACTGTAGAAAATGTCACAGACCCTAGCCATTAGAATATAGTTATTATGTCTATTATGTGTTTCAGCTCCCGCGAGAAAACTGGAGGAGTGCAGATGTAGCCATCAATCCCCATAATGCTGCACACACTGTACAGGAATCCCCAAATTGTGTTGGGTAACACTGCGTCTGTGGTGTAGGGCTTGGCGACTCCTCCTTCTGGTTACATACCCTACTTTCAAAATGTTTGTTTCAGTCAAGACCAAAAAATGACAAATCATTCACATCTAATACAACAAACTTTACTCAAACAGCAGGATAAAATGATGTAGAATATTTTATAGCAATCTTTTTTTAATTTATTGCCATAACATTGTCATTTCCATGGAATTTGATTACTAGACTTTAGCAGCTGGTCTCAGCTGCTGTTTCCATTACAAATAAAATCCATTTAAAGTCTATTTTTTTAAAGCATAAAAAAAAGAATCTTAGAAAATAACATTATATCAAATGCAAATTGGACTTTTGGAAAGGAGAAAATGAACTGTAAATTGCAATTGGCATAGATTTCCCACTCTGGAAAATGTTTATATTAATCGTGTGCATCATCAATGCAATTTACTTTCCGGAGAAACGTAGAGAGAAACGCTTTGCAAAATATTCACAGATGGAGTGAAAAATTGATTTCACTGCCCCCATATGAAAACAATTTGGCCTGTCATACCTGAGGTTCCAATAATTAACTCTGACACTCTTCAACTTTATTTGGAGCACCATCCGTGACAAACAGGTATCCAAAAAAAAACCCTGCATATCGCATCTCTTTGCAAAGCAATACAGACAGGATAAATGAGATTTATTTCCCCAAAGAATATCTCGATCTACAATCAAAAATATTTTTTTTTCTTTATAATTAGAAATTCTTTCTAACTCTGGTATTGAAAGAGTGGGTTGAGGTTAGGCGGAAGGAGGAATCTAATTGTACATTTTCTGAAATATACACAAAATTCCAGCTCTTGTTTTTTTGAAGCTGCTGTGTAAATAGAAATAATCAATCTGTCAACTCATACATTTTCAAAACCCCTTACAGTACAATGACAAGGTCATAAGGGCAACTTGGTGCGTGACGCAGGGAGCGAAATCTGGATGGGATGCCAGTTAATAGAAAAATAATAATCACAGAGACATGGAGCTAGAAGGATGGGCAATACAGAATACTTCATCAAAGAAAATAAATATTTACAACCACTAAATTTGTGTCATTTGTTTGGTGTTTCAAGGCAAGTCAATGTTCATGAGTATAGTGCCTAAAATGTGACCAATGTATGAAAAGCATATTTGTCAGTCATTTTCTAACCCTTTCTCTTACTGAGAAATTAATTCCTGCATTTATTTCTAGTAGGATTGACTACTTCAATGCGGTGTTCACTGGATGTTCAAATTGTTCTTGATTCAGCTTCCAGTTAATCCAAAATGCTGCTGCAAGAATTAGTACAAAAATAAGAAAATACAAATACATAACTCCAGTTCTTAAATCCTTGCACTAGCTCCCGGTTAAGTTTAGGGCAGATTTCAAAATTCTACTTTTAACATATAAAAACTAAAATGGCCAAGGTCCAGGGGCCTCATGCATAACAGCATATGTAGAATTCACACTAAAACATGGCGTATGGACAAAAGTGGAAATGTGTGTTGTGGTCGAAGGTTCGAAACAACAGCAGACAAACACAAATTCAAACAAAACAACTTCTTTTATTATTTCTTGATCTTTCTTGGTGAGCAGAGACCCGCTGCAGAATGCTGACAGTTTGTCACTGACAGCATCCACGTCACAGGAGGCCCTTTGCGGTTTTTCAAACCGGCTTTTATTTCCTTTTAAGCACGTACACATAGTTATCTCATTTTTGCACCTTTACAAGTAGCCTTTCCTTAGAAGTGGAATGAACTTCTGCTTTTGCTAACTAAGACAGGGTGCGGTCCCTAGAAAGCTGATCCACCCTTTATTTATTTCTTTTATTAATCTTATGGCTATTTTATATAATCAGGCTCTAATGCTTAATATCCTTAACTTTCCTTCATCACAATCTCAATGCATTTCATATAATTTAACACACAGAACTCTTATACTTGCAAATACAATATACATATACACTTTCTTATATATATTTTTATACACTCAAATACACACAGATAATAATCACCAAGGCGTTTTTCTTTAGACTTGTTTACCCAAATATTCATTGCACTAAGGCGTAGTCCCCAAATCTTCTTCCCCTCCCTTGGACTGGGTTAAAAGCCCTCAGCCCAAGATTATTTGTTCAACTTTTATTTAATACATTGATTCAGATTTTTATTATTCCACATTCCCCCCTTTTTGAACAAAGAATAGTTCAAACCAAACAATCTTGATCGAGAGTGGTCTGAGAACATGATCTAGATTGGGAAAGAAGATTCATGTGTTCTGTGTGGAGGAAATAGGCTTTAGTCATAGAGGCAGAAAAAAGCTTTTGGATAAAATGACGAATTAATGGAATAAGACAACAGCAAACCAAAAGAATAATAGCTAAAGCAACTAAAAGGGAAACAAAAATGGATTTGAACCATTGGCCCCAAGAGCCAAATGTGGATATAAACCACTCATCAAGAGGGGTATCAATGCCTGAGTTTTCAGCCAATTCCAGGGAGAGAGCAGTCAGACCAGCGAGGGCACGGGTGATAGAGCCATCAGGGGCAGTATTATTTGGAATGTACGTGCAGCAAGCATCTCCAAACATAGCACACACACCACCTTTTTCGGCTAGAAGCATATCTAGTGCTAGGCGATTTTGCCAGGTCATAAGAGAGGTTTTATCTAATTGCTCATGTATTCCTTCAACAGCTTTTTTAGTAAAATTTAGAAAACGCTGTTGGTTGTAATATAAATAATTTATCCAATCCACATTTTTATTTATGGTGATTATGGGAAAAAGAGATTCAAAACCAGCAGCTACTTGATCTCTGGCTTTGAATTTGTTAGGAACACCTCTAGGCACACCTATTGAGTCAATATACACACCTGGACCATGTAATGAGAAATTTGCAAATGATGTTAAGGATCTGCGAATACGATGGGGATGGGGAGAGGATGGAAGTTGTTGGCCATTTAAAGGAAGGAGACGAAAGGGCATGACCAATTGTATAGGGGTACAGGTACCAGTCCATTCAGGTGGGAGGATGTCCAGTAATTTAGATCTTCGGCACATCCACCAAACATCAGCACGGGCGGTGACGTGGGAGATAAACCAACTAATGGAAATGTTATTGGGAAGAGGGATGAATCAGTAATAGAGTCAAGAGTGCCATTTCTTGCAATGTGAGGCGTGTATCCAGGCAGGCAGTCCTTCGACCTTAACTGCATGTGGTGTAGATAGCAGCACTTGGAATGGTCCCCTCCAACGAGGCTGATGCCAGTGCTTCCTTCGAGTATCTCTAACCAGGATCCAGGTTCCCAGAGGAATCAGGGAGTCCTTTGATGGAGGACTGGTTCTCCAGGCCTGATTAACCTGCTCGTGGACTTCCTTCAGGGAGGCTCGGAGACCTGTAAGACTGGAGAGAAGATCATTGTCCACAGTATGCAGATTGACATTACCAATGACCATGCCAACAGGCATGGGCCGTCCGGTCAGAATTTCGAATGGCGACAGCCCTAATTGTCGGTGTGTCCTCCCTCTTAATCCCATCAAGGCCAGGGGTAAAGCATCTGGCCAGGTTAAATTTGTCTGCTCACAGATTTTTGCCAGTTTAGATTTTAGGGTGCCGTTGCACCTCTCTACAATATCTCCACTTTGGGGATGGTACTTGCAGTAATGATGTACATTTATCTGGAGCCAAGTGGTCAATTCATTTATTACAGAGTTCACAAAATGACTACCATTATCAGTCTGCAATTTTTGTGGTATTCCCCATCTTGGAATGATTTCTTTTATTAAGGCTTTTGCCACAGTTTTGGCATCTGCATGTTTGGAAGGGAAAGCTTCCACCCATCGGGAGAACACATCAACAATTACCAAACAGTATCGGTACCCTTTTGATGGTGTCAGTTCAATGAAGTCCATTTGGAGATGTTCGAATGGACCCATTGGGTTAGGTGTGACGGCGGGACTTACCTGGGTACCCTTTCCTACATTAAATTTTTGACATAATGCACAGCGTCTGCAGAATTGCTCTGCATATGTAGAGAAGCCTACAGCTTCCCAATGTCTCTCGACATCTTGAACCATTGCATCCTTTCCAGCGTGGTCCAGGCCATGTGCGACTTTTGCCATACCTGGAAAAGAAGCCTTTGGGAGGAAAGGTTTGTTATTTTGCTTATGGGTCCAGACCCCATCAGAGAGGGATCCTTCTTTGAACCATTTTCTCTTTTCTCTGTCCGTGGCTGCGCTCTGTAAAGAGATAATTTGATTATCGGGGTCTTTGTCATCTTTCTGTAAAAATAAAGAGATTGGTGTGTTATTATAAGCAGCCTGTTTAGCAAAGTGATCAGCTAATTCGTTTCCTTTGCTAACAGGGTCCTGTTTCCCAGTATGGGCCTGGCATTTCACTATTGCCAGTTTTGATGGTTTGGTTATGGCTTCTAAGAGGGATTCTACTAATTTTTGGTGTTGGATAGGTTTGCCAGTACTGGTCTTAAATCCCCTTAATTTCCATAATGCTCCATGATCATGGCAGACTCCAAAGGCATACCTGGAATCAGTATAGATTGTTATGACTTTTCCTTCTGACAACTGACAAGCTCGGGTAAGAGCTATTAATTCAGCTGCTTGTGCACTAAAACTTGAAGAAATTCGGTTTGCTTCCAGCAGGTGGTCACCTTTGACCACTGCATAGCTGGTTGAGGGTGTTCCATTTTCCAATCGTAAGGAACATCCATCCACAAAAATTATCTCCCCAATTTCTAAGGGTGTTTCCTGCAGGTCTGGTCTGGGTTTTAAGACTTTAGTTATTTCGTCATGACAGTTGTGGGGTTCCCCCTCTTCTTCAGTTGGAAGAAGAGTAGCTGGATTTAAGGTGGTGCACCTTTCAATTGTGACATTTGACAGGGTACAGAGTACATTTTGATAGTGTATTGCCCTAGCAGTAGTGAGATGTGAGGTTTTAGCCTGTACTAAAATGGAGTGTACGGCGTGAGGCACCTTTACTGTTAGGGGGCTCATGAGCACTATATCTGTACTGGCTAGCACAGCTTCTGTTGTGGCTGCTACTGCTCTGAGACAAGTTGGAAGTCCTGTAGCCACTGGATCCAATTTTTTCGAAAAATAGGCTATTGGCCTTTGTTTGTCCCCGTGCAATTGTGTTAGAACTGCATTCATGTATCCCCCCTTTTCGTCCACAAACAAAGTGAATGGACGAGAATAGTCAGGGAGACCCAAAGCTGGGGCAGAAATCAGTGCACTCTTGAAATCACTAAGAGCCTTCTCAGCCTGCTCATTCCACTGTATGCGACCAGAAAGAGGAAGGTCAGCAGTGTTAGCTAGATTTTGTAAAGGCTGTGCTCTTTCAGAGAAATTTAAAATCCATTGTCGACAATAACCTAAAATGCCCAATACAGACATAACCTGTTGTTTTGTGACCGGTCTGGGCAAGTTTTGGATGGTGGTTATGCGGTCTTTTGACAGAGCTCTGGTACCACACGTGATGTAATGACCCAAGTACTTGACAGTGGTCTGAACTAACTGCAGTTTGGCCTTAGAGACCTTGTGCCCATTTTCAGCAAGATACTTGAGCAGTGATTCTGTATCTTGTGTGCATGCTTTCTCTGTTTCGCTACAGAGTAATAAATCGTCGACGTACTGTATCAATGCACTTTCCCTGTCAGGCCAGAAGCCTTCCAGGTTCTGAGCAAGCGCTTGGCCATATACACAAGGAGCCTCTGTATAACCTTGTGGCATAACGGTCCATGTCCAACGGCGGTTTTGAAAAGTAAAAGCAAACCAAAACTGAGAATCAGGATGTACAGGAATAGAAAAGAAAGCATTTGCTAAGTCAATTACTGAGAAATAACGAGCTGTTGCAGGAATTGTAGAAAGTATAGTGGAAGGATTAGGGACAATCGGTGCCCTAGGAAAAATAGCAGAATTAACTTGTCTGAGATCTTGGACAAAGCGCCAAGAGCCATCAGCTTTCTTTACTGGTAGAATAGGAGAGTTTACAGGAGAATATTTGATAGGAATTATAGCCCCCCTTTCAACAAGCTCTTTATGCACAGCTGCAATTCCCAGTTCGGCCTCGGGAGAAAGAGGATATTGCGCACGGCGAGGATGGAAGGATGATTTTGGAAAAACAACCAGAGGTTCACAATTTATGATCCTGCCAAAATCGTTTTTTCCCTGAGACCATAGGGTGTCAGGAATTGAAGAAAGCCATGGGAAAAAATCAGTTTGTAGAGAGCATAGAGAAACAGATGGTTGACAGAGGGAACGAACGACCGGCAGGTCAATTTGGATTAACACTTTTGTTATCAGATGGTCTGGAGTATCAAAAATGCCTGGAGCGACGTATAGCCAATCAGTCCTATTTAGACATTGCTCGACCCATTCCCCAAGTTCGACCCATCGAACGGTGTTAGATTTGGCCAAAGACATATGGGGGACTGAACCCCCTAAATAGAAAATGCTTTCTGAATATGTGAGGTGAACTGAAGCAGCAGCTTTAGTAGATGAAATAAAAATGCAAGGAATATGAAGGGTCTCGGGGCAAATACCTGAAGAGAGAAAAGATTCTAACCAAGGTGTGTCTACTTCAGTGGGGAAATATTGGGCAGTACAGTGTAGGGTGTCGGGGACCTGTAAGTGGGGATAAAGGCATGAGGGAAAAGAGTGCAGGGCTTTAAGGAGAAGAGTGTGTGGGGAGATGTCTGGGGTCCAGGCTGCAAAAGAGGGTTTGGGGTGTGGGGAGATTTGGCACAGGAGCTTAGGAGTGGAGCAGTAAAATCCTTGTTCTGTCAGTGAGATTGAGACTGACAGTTTAGTCATGAGGTCTCTTCCTAGTAGATTGACAGGGCACAGATGATTTAACAGGAAGCGATGAGTTAATGAAGAGCTGTCCGTGCTGAGTTGCACTTTCAGAGGTTTTGAAACTAGTAAAGTGTGTGGCTGTCCTGAAGCAGTGAGAATTCTTACAGTGTCCTTCGAGGCAGGAACCTCCAGCAGTGACAAAGTGGAGCGTGTGGCCCCCGTGTCCACAAGAAAGACAGTTTCCTTGCCATTTACTATCAAAGTCAGTAAAGGATCTGTGTCAGCATGACGGGTAAGCAGAGGAAACTGAAAGGAATGGCTGGGGGTTCCTGTCATTTCCTAGGACCACGGAATGTCATTAGGCTCAGGGGGAGGAGGTGGTGGTGGGGGGCGCTTGCTTGGGCAGTCCCGTCTGAAGTGTCCAAATTCACCGCAGCCGTAACAAGCATATGACGCTGGTGTTTGCTCCAAAGGGTTGGGCATCTGAGTGAAGGGATTGTCAGGGTTGGAAGACAGGAACCCCCGTCCCCTTCCACGCCCTCGTCCTCTGGAAAAGTTGCCACGTCCACGGCCTTGGAACCCTCTGCCTCTGCTCGTTCCCCCTGTGTAATATTGTAGTTGTGCTGCAAGAAGCTTAGTTTGTGTATCAGACTCTTTTAGCCTTGTCTGTTTCTCAGCATGCTCTGCATGACGTTTCACTTCCTCAAAAGCAGCACTTTCCCAGCCTATGCAGGACGTGCGGACTTTGCTTTGAATGTCATTTCTCAGTCCCGAAACAAAAGGGGGAACGGCAGCGCGAGTCCGATCACCAACATTTTCTAAGCCTGAATGATTAGCCATAAGGTCTTGTATTCGGTGTGCCCACTCATCGACTGTCTCGTCTCTCTTTTGCTTGGCAGCTGAGATAAGGGACCAGTCTGTGCCTTTCTTATATTTCTCTGCAATAGTTTGTTTCAGCGCGTCCCATTGGGATACAAATTGGATTTCTTGGCCCCCACCACGGTTAAGGCTTTGATCCCAAGCCCAAGGCTGTCCATCCCTCAACCCCCGACTCACAGTTGTCCATGTGGTACCTAGTTTTCGTCGCAGCACTTGTGTCCACTCTGCAGCATTGGGTTTGTACATATCATCTAGCTGTTGGAGGTAGTCCACAAATTTTAACCCTCCAACCCCCTTAGGGTCGGGCAGTTCGGACACCATATCTTTTAATTCTTGAATGTCCCAATTACGATGAATCATCACAGTAGTGGGGTTATTGGGCCCTGCAGCCTGGGTGTGGTCATGACGGGGATTAGGGACCTCAATTAGGGGGCATGAGAATGTCAGGCCGGGAGGTTTTTGGGGTTTTGGGGAGATGAAGGTGAATCCAGAGGCCGGGGCCGGTCGAGAAGTCTGGCTTCTAGTTCGTTGGGAGATTGGGGATTGATCTGAACACTGATGTCCGGACCCGGAGTCTGGATCACCATCATCAGGATTTAAGTGAGAGGATGAGTCATAATGATATTGTTCATCAAAGAACCCTGCTCCGGATGGTTCATCAGCTACCTGGGGTGCTTGGGGTGCAGTGGGGGCAGGAAGTGAAGGGGTAGGTGGGGGTGAATAAATTACGGGGTATAGGGGGTCCTTCTTTTCTGTTTTCTTTCTTTTGTGCTTGGGATTGGGCTCTGCTTCTATATTAGTCTTTTGTAAAGCTAACAACATTTCTTCCTTCTCTTTCCGGGTCTTAATTTCAGCAGTGAGCAATTCATTACGCTTTTGGGCTGCCTCTAAGGTTTTATCCTTTATCACTAGTTCCCACCTATCAAACATATCCATCCGGTAAGGACCCTTATTACAACATCCTTGAGTGTTTCTACATAAAATTTTTCTTATTTCTTGTATTTCTGAAATATCCCCAGTTCCCTCAACTGGCCATCTACCACCTCTTTGTTTATTCCATTCCGTACATGCTTTCTTAAAATCTAACCCAGTTTTCTTTTCTATCAGTTTCCTGGGTGAACCTCCTTTCGGACCCGAGTGAGAACTAGAGCCCGATGCATTTTCCAAAAATAGTCCTTCCAACAGAGACTTTTGATTTCCTGAGGAAACCTTCTTGACCGGTTTACTATTTTGCTTTCTCATAACTAAATAGCACTGGACATCAGAAGAATAGATCAGCCCTCGCGACGTTCCGTCTCCAGTCCCTTCCGCTCCCGGATCAGCACTCTTGTGGTTTTGTGGCTTTAGCGGACTGACAGTCTGTTCAGCACGGAGTCCGGGCCTTTCGACAGGTTAATGCCGATCCCTTCATCAAGTGCCTCCTAGCTGGTAACCGCTCTTGGTGTCCACCACAGATCAACCCGTAGGAGCAGGAATATGACCAGACATTGGAGACAGAAACTCGCCCTCCCACACAGTGTTTTTCCCAGATACTCAATATATATTCTACTCGTCTCACTCCCTTTCCTCTATATCTAGGAGTGTGCCACTCACCCCTTTCTATTCCACTTCACAGGGAGTAACTTACTAACGTTCTCAGCACCTTACACTGTCCCCGAGGGACCCAAGTATTATTCTCTGCTTTCCAGTTTGCTATCTGTTAAGTGATACAGTATTTCATTAGTCAATTTTCTTTTCCATAAACCCGGTCAAATCCCTGAGCTAGGTCATTCACTCAATCGGATTCCCTCGGTCTACTCACCAAGAAGTTCTTGTCCTGCTAGGGAAATACCAGTTGGTTCGACCTTCGCATTCGATCGGAGGAGGCCAGAGACCCCCCACACAGGATGCACCCGAGGCAGGCCAGTCCTAACTTTTTCCGGAGCTGGTCCTTCCCGATTCAGCTGTTAATCGGTCCTCTTACCGGTCCTCTTGGACGATCCAGCCCGAGGAGTCAGCTGTCCGTCTCCGATCCGGGTCACGGCACCAGAAAACTGTGGTCGAAGGTTCGAAACAACAGCAGACAAACACAAATTCAAACAAAACAACTTCTTTTATTATTTCTTGATCTTTCTTGGTGAGCAGAGACCCGCTGCAGAATGCTGACAGTTTGTCACTGACAGCATCCACGTCACAGGAGGCCCTTTGCGGTTTTTCAAACCGGCTTTTATTTCCTTTTAAGCACGTACACATAGTTATCTCATTTTTGCACCTTTACAAGTAGCCTTTCCTTAGAAGTGGAATGAACTTCTGCTTTTGCTAACTAAGACAGGGTGCGGTCCCTAGAAAGCTGATCCACCCTTTATTTATTTCTTTTATTAATCTTATGGCTATTTTATATAATTAGGCTCTAATGCTTAATATCCTTAACTTTCCTTCATCACAATCTCAATGCATTTCATATAATTTAACACACAGAACTCTTATACTTGCAAATACAATATACATATACACTTTCTTATATATATTTTTATACACTCAAATACACACAGATAATAATCACCAAGGCGTTTTCTTTAGACTTGTTTACCCAAATATTCATTGCACTAAGGCGTAGTCCCCAAATCTTCTTCCCCTCCCTTGGACTGGGTTAAAAGCCCTCAGCCCAAGATTATTTGTTCAACTTTTATTTAATACATTGATTCAGATTTTTATTATTCCACAGTGTACGCACAAAAAAATCCAGATGCATAAATCTGTTCGTATGCCAACTTCCATGCTCCATAAATCCCGGTCAGTGTGAAAAGTAATGCTTGTGCACGCGTCTGCTGCCCCACCCCGACTTCTCCCAGAATTATGCCTCTTTTTTATATGCAAATCAATATAAATAGCCCCTTATGTTTTGCGTTCTATGAAAAGACAATGGCAAAACACTGGGGGAAAAAGAAGAATTTCAGCAAATATCAAGTAGAACCAAGGAAAAACGTACTATTGGTTGGTTTAAGCAGTGATATAAACAACAAAACGTAATTGATCAAGTGACAGAGTGGTGGAGAAATTCAAAAGTTCAAGTTCAGAAAATCGCACACTGCCCAAAATAAAAAAGAAGTGGTCAAATATCAAAGTTGCTGTGAAAATGCGAGTGTCATATGAAAGCATATTAGGGTACATAGAAGAGAAAAAAAAATAGGGACACAGTGGAAAAAAAATGTCTAAATATCAACTCGAAATTTCCACTTTAATTACCAGTTTATTTTGTCATTAAAGTAGAACTTCATAAAATTGACCTTAAAAACTAGTTTCTCAAATCCTATTGTAACTAAAGTAACACGTTAAATGCTTTGTATTCTATGTGTTCTTCTATTTCTTCTATGCACTCTATGTGTGTAATTCACTACATTCTTCTTAAACGGGTTTTCTCTTACGCCGACAGCTATAGAGCTGTGATTCCACACTCAAATAAAGTGGGTTAAATACTCTGAGTGGTGCACTGAGAGTGACAACACTAAAGCAGATATGGTATTTGGAATAGTTTGGCCATTCCGCGCACTATTATATAGTTATGAGTTGATTACAATTAAATGCCTTAAACTAATAAACTATATGCGGTTAATTTCAATGTATTTCATAAAGCTGCGTCAGGGATGTGGATCTAAAAATGAAAGGGAAACCACACAGAAAAAGTAGCACTGCTTTGACGCTGGGTGCCGCCAGTTTGTAAAACCGACCAGAGAACTTGCGTACGCAAGGGATTGAGCTGGTGTGAAAATGTATGTGGCTTTACACCTAGTTTAGTTTTTATACATCGCGATGTGTAAAAAAATTTTCAAAGGAAACCAGCAGAAAGAGAAGCAGCAACCCTGGCACATTCCGATATTATTGAAGATTACAATTATCAGACTGCATTTTCAATATTGCATTTAGTATGAGGAGAGCTTCAAATGATCATCCTGCCATCTGCGCTTCAAGTGCCTCAGACGTCCATTAATCCTGGCGTTAAACTGCATTCCCGTAATCATTTCAAGCCACCCCCTAGATAAAGTCCATAAATAGTCAATTGCCAGTTTTCAAAAGGCTATATCATCCACTGAAGCCAAGCTGACCCAGTCGTCTCCATGAAGGTTTTATTACTGGCCAGATTTAGTGTCTCCATTTCATTCCAGCTGCCTTCAGCTGAATCGCACTGCTCTTTAGTCCTAAACCATCAACAAAACAACCGCCAGATTAATTTATATGTGCTCACATTTTATTAAACCTTTGACAGTTGCCGCCCTTATGTAATAGAAACCTTCCAATTCAAAGATGTCACCTTTTGACACACGGGCCAGACTCAAGGCTAAAGAATGAAGGACCTGCAGACCCTGCCAGCTGAGACTTTATTGCCCTGTGCTTGTTGTGTTTATATCAATTATACATTTTTACACTTTAGAACATGCTTTTGCAATCTGAAAACCACTACATATAATAAAGAATAAATCAATAATGATAAAACATAATGCAGTCAACACTTGCAAGGAAAGTATCACAGCTAATACTCAAAAAGCACTGCATTATAATTATTAATTATTTGAGACACTGTCATACTCTCAAGAAAAAAACAGAGCCACCTAATAACAAAATAAGTAATCTTTATTTTAATATACCACCACTTTATAGCGGGCAGAGTGGTGACTCTGAGGCTAGGGATCTGTGCTGGCAATTGGAAGGTTGCTGGTTCAAATCACACAGCAGAAGTGACTCTACAGTACTCTGTTGGGCCCTTGAGCAAGGGCCTTAACCCTTTCGGCCCTGACATCCTATTCTTCTTCTTCTTCGGCTGCTCCTGTTAGGGGTTGCCACAATGGATCATCCTCTTCCATATCTTTCTGTCCTCTGCATCTTGTTCTGTTACACTCATCACCTGCATGTCCTCTCTCATCACATCCATAAACCTTCTCTTAGGCCTTCCTCTTTTTCTCTTGCCTGGCAGCTCTATCCTTAGCACCCTTCTCCCAATATACCCAGCATCTCTCCTCTGCACATGTCCAAACCAACGCAATCTCACCTCTCTGACTTTGTCTCCCAACCGTCCAACTTGAGCTGACCCTCTAATGTCCTCATTTCTAATCCTGTCCATCCTCGTCATACCCAATGCAAATCTTAGTATCTTTAACTCTGCCACCTTCAGCTCTGTCTCCTGTTTCCTGGTCTGTGCCACCATCTCCAACCCATATAACATAGCTTGGTCTCACTACCATCCTGTAGACCTTCCCTTTCACTCTTGCTGTTACCCGTCTGTCACAAATCACTCCTGACACTCTTCTCCACCCACTCCACCCTGCCTGCACTGTTTTTTCATCTCTCTTCCACAATCCCCATTACTCTGTACTGTTGATCCCAAGTATTTAAACTCATCCACTTTTGCCAACTCTACTCCCTGCATCCTCACCATTCCACTGACCTCTCTCTCATTCATACACATGTATTCTGTGTTGTTCCTACTGACCTTCATTCCTCTCCTCTCTAGAGCATATCTCCAACTCTGCAGTATCCTCAACCTGCTCCCTACTATCGCTACAGATCACAATGTCATCAGCAAACATCATAGTCCATGGGGACTCCTGTCTAATCTCATTTGTCAACCTGTCCATCACCATTGCAAACAAGAAAGGGCTCAGAGCTGATCCCTGATGTAATCCCATCTCCACCTTGAATGCATCTGTCACTCCTACCACAGACCTCAGCACTGTCACACTTCCCTCGTACATATCCTGTACAACTCTTACATACTTCTCTTCCACTCTCGACTTCTTCATACAAAAGCACAGGTCCTCTCGAGGAACCCTGTCATATGCTTTCTCCAGGTCCACAAAGAAGCAATGCAACTCCTGGCCTTCTCTATACTTCTTCATCAATACCCTCAGAGCAAACTTCACATCTGTGGTGCTCTTTCTTGGCATGAAATCATACTGCTGCTCGCTAATCATCACCTCCCTTATTAACTGAGCTTCCACTACTCTTTCCCATAACTTCATACTGTGGCTCATCAATTTTATCCCCCTGTAGTTATTACAGTCCTGCACATCCCCCTTATTCTTAAATATCGGCACCAGTACACTTCTTCTCCACTCCTCAGGCATCCTCTCACTTTCCAAGATTCCATTAAACAAGTACATAAATATGCAGCCGTTTTTGTAAAGCACAGGTACGTTTGCAGCCGTACTACTATTAGAGCAGACTGGAGACAGTGGCATACAGTCTGCGAAACATGAAAGTGAAAATAATAATAATAATAATTTTTTGCATTTATATAGCGCTTTTCTCACTACTCAAAGCGCTTAGCAATTGCAGGTTAAGGGCCTTGCTTAAGGGCCCAACAGAGCAGAGTCCCTTTTTTTTGGCATTTACGGGATTCGAACCAGCAACCTTCCGATTGCCAGTGCAGATCCCTAGCCTCAGAGCCACCACTCAATGGACGCTTCTGTACTGTGCGCACCACATAGTAAGTAACTACACTTTCAATTTTATTTCCTCAAGAAGACTGAAGTATTTGGCAGCTATTGTATAATAATAGTGATAATTTTTTTATATTTTCATTTTTGAACTTCCCAGACACCCCAAAGGTAGAATATCTCACAAAATAATTTTTCCTATAAAAACAGAAAATCTGCGGTGGGTTGGCACCCTGCCCAGGATTGTTTCCTGCCTTGTGCCCTGTGTTGGCTGGGATTGGCTCCAGCAGACCCCCGTGACCCTGTGTTTGGATTCAGCGGGTTGGAAAATGGATGGATGGATGGAAAAACAGAAAATCCAGGGTCGAAAGGGGTTTTAACCTGCAAATGCTCAGTCCTGGGTATGACGTTAAGCTGTCGCCAGCCTTGCATTTTTCATTTTAGAATCATTTAAGAAATCTGTGGATTTTAACTGAATTAAATGAATTCTTTTATGGGTGCCCCAGGGCGGCACAGTGGCACAGTGGGTAGCGCTGCTGCCTTGCAGTTGGGGGACCTGGGTTCGCTTCCCGAGTCCTCCCTGCGTGGAGTTTGCATGTTCTCCCCATGTCTGCATGGGTTTCCTCCGGGCGCTCCGGTTTCCTCCCACAGTCCAAAGACATGCAGGTTAGGTGGATTGGTGATTCTAAATTGGCCCTAATGTGTGCTTGGTGTGTGGATGTGTGTTTGTGTGTGTCCTGCGGTGGGTTGGCACCCTGCCCAGGATTGTTTCCTGCCTTGTGCCCTGTGTTGGCTGGGATTGGCTCCAGCAGACCCCCGTGACCCTGCGTTCGGATTCAGTGGGTTGGAAAATGGATGGATGGATGGGTGCTCCACAATTTTATTTTTAGTCACACATGACCAACAAAACCTTAGCACAAGAAACTTTTTAGTGTATTTTTTAATAAAATTGTGTCACTTAAACATCTTTTTTATATATTCTTTTAGCCACCCTAATGCCACACCGCACTCCGCGCGTTACAAAAACCTTGACTTGGGTGGGAAAGTGATGTGACAGAAATGACATTAGTGAATCAAACCTACGATCTTCAAGTTAAAAGTGACATTCATTCCTGTTCATTTCTCATTTCAGAAAATCCTAACTGCGGCGAAACGTTAAGACGTGTGAAGTACTAGAAATGTGTGCCTATCTATTGGAGAATCGAACCTTCAATCTTTCTTAGAAAAGCCAAACACTTTATCCACTGAGCCAATATCACTAAATCACTGAAAAGAGTTTTTCATCAAATTTGTATAGAAATGATGAAAAACTGGTAAAATTTTAAAAATATAATTAGTTTGAGTACATAGGTCTCGAACCTTTAACCATTTGTTTGAATTTCTAACACGCTAACCACTTGACCATTGTGGCTTATCTGTCATAATGAACTGTCACTAAAACTTCAAAATCAATTAATCAAAATTATTTTTTTTTAAATTAGTTTGTCTACAGTGGTTTTGAACCTTCAGCTGTTTGGTCGAAAGTCCAACATACTAACCACATGATCAAAGCTGCTAATTCATATAAATGTGTGATGGCTAAAAGCACCTCTATATATGTGTTGTGATAGATGGCCTGGAACCCTGCCCCACCGGGATGCCTGGGGGAAGGATGGATCAGGAGAGTGGCATTTCTCTTTCCTGGGCACCCGGACGGTCCTTGATCCTTGGGGGACAGTGCTTCCAGGACACCAGGAAGTGCTGACAGACCCGGAATGGTGTACACCCAGAATGCTTCTGGCTACAAGGGCTGCATTTCTGCCACACTGGGAAGCCCATCATCAGGCACCTGGAGCACATCTGGGGCATTATAAAAGGGGCCGCCTCACTCCATTCGGGGAGCCAGAGTTGGGTGGAAGAGGACAGAGCTTGCGAGGCAGGAGTGGAGGCGGCCCGAGGAACCAAGGACTGAGTGAATATTGTAAATAGTTGTACACAGTGTAAATAAATGTGTGTGTGTTTGAACATTGCGGTGTCATTTCTGTCTGTGGCCGTGCTAGCTATTACAGTGTATTCACTAAAAGTATAATATAAGGAAATAAGAAATTTAAATTTGATGTAATTAACATACAGATCTCGGGTAAAAACTGACAAAATATTGCATTGTCACCGGATATCAGCAAGCATGCAAACTTTAAAGGAAATCGGTTTGGTAAAAGTGGGTAAAAAATTGATTGCAAACTTTAACCAAGACAAACACAAAGGGTAAGCTGAATAAAACTATTGTCACACACTTGCGACTGGGAAACAGCTAAAGGGCCTGAATAATAGTAATTCCACACCAGACCAGGGGGCGGCGAACTGCACTGACTTTCTTTCTCAATCCCTTGCAGACCATCCACAGGAAATCCCACAAGGTTCCGGAACCTCTGATGATGTCACTTCTGGTTCCAATGCCTCAAATGATGTCACTTCCGGTCCCAGTGCTTCTGATGACACCATTTCTCGTTCCGGTTCTTTTAATGTTGTCAATTCCGGTAGTGGCGCATCTGCTGGTGTCACTTCCGGTTCTGGGCCGTTTGATGACGTCACTTCCAGTCTCGGCACATAAACAACCATCTTTGTTAACCCCTTAACCGCCCTCTGCCGGATATATCCGGCACCGTTGTTTTATTGCTAACGCCATACTGCCGGAATTATCCGGCACATTTGCCTGTGGTTATATGAATGCCTGGCAAGTAGTATAACTGACGGTTTGGCGTGGGTATTATTACTACGTTGTATTTCGACAAGTCTGTGGTTGTTTTGGCCGGTCATGTGACGTGATTCGCATGTAACAGCTGTGAATATGGCGAAACGTAAACTGACTTCAAGTGAGGCTTTGCAGGCGATTTTGGACAGTTCTGATCATGATTGTAGCAGTTCTGAAGAAGATTTTAGCGACAGTGATGAGCAGCAACGTGCGCTGCATGATACTGTGAATGAAGACGCATCGGATGACGGCGCTGAGTGGGTGTATCCCCAGCATCTCAGCTGGGCTGCTGCCCGTGGTGAACTACCTTTTCTGCATTCGTTTGAGGGAACGTGTGGCTTTATTGTTGATGTAAACAATTACACTGCTGAGCAGTTTTATGAGCTGTTTGTGTCACCTGATTTGATCAGACATTTTGTTCATCAGACAAATCTGTATGCAGCACAGTTTATTGAGAAAAATCCCAATTTACCTCCACATTCCCGTGTTCGTGCTTGGTTTGACACTGATGAAAACAAAATGAAAAAATTCATTGGGATTTTGATGTTGATGGGAATAATCAGAAAACCAGATATTGAGATGTACAGGTCTACAGATCCTATGTATGCAACACCTATTTTTGCAGCTGTCATGAAACGTAACCGATTCTCTTTGCTGCTGAAATTCTTTCATTTGAATGACAACAGAAACGAGCCAGATAAGAAAGATCCAAACCGCGACCACTTGTTCAAGCTACGTCCTTTGATTGACTATTTATTTGAAGTATTTCAGTTGTCCTACATGCCAGGACCATCAGTTGCAGTTGATGAAAGTTTATTGTCGTGGAAGGGCCGCTTACAGTTTCGACAGTATCTACCATTGAAAAGGGCACGGTTTGGTATCAAGATGTTTTGCTTAGCTGAGAATTCAGGTTACATTTATAGATTTCGTGTATACACTGGCAACTTGCACAACATTTAGTGGTCAATACTGCTTGAATAAATGTAAAAAATGTAAAAAAAATGTAAAAAAGTAAAAAAACGAAAGTTGTTCAGATTTCGCCTGGCGTGGGGAATATTTAGGGAGTTGGCGGTTAAAGGGTTAACCAGCATCAGTTCTATTTTGGACTCTGACTCGTGAACATCTCACAAATATTTACCCATTTGCAGCCAGGGCATAGTATATCGGTGGCTGCCCCAAACCTTTTTTAATGTCTTTTTGTCGTTCTTGTGAAACTGTGTAGTAGTAATAATAATAATAATAATAATAATAACAGAAATCCTGAGTGTGCAAAAATATTTAACCTCAAACTCAATGCTTTGTAGACTACCTTTTACTGTAATTCCATCTGCCAGTCTCTTGTTGAATGTCTTTATTAGCTTAGCCCACCTCACCTCACCTCTGGGACTGTTGCCCATTCCTCAAGGCCATACTGCTCCAACTCCTTCAAGTCAGATGAGTTGCGTTGGTGTCCAGCCATCTTCAAGTTGCTACAGTTTCTCCGTTGGGTTGAGGTCTGGGCTTTGACTCGGCCATTCCAAGACATTTCAATGTTTTCCTTTAAACTCCTCCAGTGTGGCTTTAGCAGTATATTTAGGGTCAATCATTGTTCTGTTGGAAGGTGAACCTTTATCCCATCTCAAATCTCTGGCAGACTGAAACAGGTTTTCCTCAAGAATTACCCTGAATTTAGTACCATCCATCACTCTCTTTCAGTCCTTACCAGTTTTCGTAACCCCAAAGCATGATGCTGCCACCACCTGTGGGAATGGTGTTCTTGGGGTGATGGAAAGTGCTGGGTTGGCGCCATACATGGTTTTTCCCATGATGACCAAAAAGTTCAATTGTGGTTTCATCTGACCACAGAACCTTCTTCCATATGTTTGGGAAGTCCACCACATGCTGTTGGGCAAACTCTAAGCATGTTTTCTTTTTTTTTTCTTCATGCAGTGGCTATTCTGTGCCTACTGTTTCATAACGAGTGTACGGCTTAAAGTGGTCCTATGGACAGATGCTCCCATCTCCCCTGTGGATCTCTGCAACTCCTTCAGTGCTCTCCTTGGTGTCTTTGTTGCATCTCTGATTAATGTCCACATTGGCGAGTCTGTGGTTTTGGTGGACAATCTTCACTTGTCAGGTTTGTAGTGGTGCCATGTTTTTGATTTTGGTATAATGGATGTAATGGTGCTCTATGAGATATTCAAAGCTGGGGATATGTTATTATAACCCAACTCTGATCTACACTTCCACAACTCTGTCTCTGATCTGTTTGGGGTGCACCTTGGTCTTCATGTTGCTTGCTTACTGGGGGTGCAGAGCCTGGGGCCTATCAGAACAGACATCTTGTGACACTTTGATTGCACACAGGTGGACCCTAATCAACTAATGATGTGACTTCTGAAGTGAATTGGTTGGACCAGATCTTATTAGGGATTTCTTAGCAAAGGTGATGAATACATTTGCACTCCCAACTCTTTAGTATTTGCTTGTTTTTTCATATATATATATATACACACAATGTACTTTATTTTCTTTCCACTTCAACAATTTGGACCATATTGTTAAGTCCATTCCATAAAATCCAAATGACAATCAATTTTAATTCCAGATTGAAATGTAACAAAACAGGACAAACACCAAGGGGGATGAATACTTTTGCAAGGCACTGTTAACATAAAATAACTGATCCCATAAATATTCACTCCCTTTAATATCCATTCATCCATTTTCCTCCACTTATCTGAGTCCGGGTCGTGGAAGCAGCAGTCTTAGTAGTGACGGCCATATGTCCCTTTCTCCAGTCACACTTGCCAATTTATACTGAGGGATGTCAATGTCAAAGTCAATTTATTTATATAGCACATTTAAAACAACATAGCAATGCTATGGCCAAAGTGCGTTACGATAATAGAATAAAAGAAAAACTAAACAATTAACATAAAAACATAAATAGAAATAAAATATATGAACATAAAATAAGATACATAATAAATAATTGTGACATCCGGCGCCGCCAAGAGTGGCAGCCTTTTCAGCAGCTCCGTGTATGACTGTATATGTATGTGTATTTTTCTACTTTTATTTTTCTATTTTTATTTATTGATCACTCCTACCACTTTATTTTATGTGGATTCGTTCCCTGGATACACTTACTTTTACAACATGGGCATGGATTTTTACACGCCGAGACTCGCCTATTCAAGTACTCAACTTCGGGCGCTGAGAACAAATGCCAGTGCCGGTGTGGTTCCCTATTTACCCGACGAGGTAAGAAGGCGGTATCGTGGCAGCAGAGCCGGCACTAAGCTAAAAATGAAGCAGCTTGCGAGAAAGTGGCGTTTTAAGCCTTCGGTGCCTTCTGTTATTCTGGGGAATGTGAACTCAATCTCAAATAAGATCGACGAACTGGCTGCGCTGGTGAAAAATGTCAGAACTTACAGAGAATGCAGTTTGTTGTGTTTCTGCGAAACGTGGCTAACTAACACCATCCCAGATGCTAATGTAGAGCTACCCGGGTTTAGCACCGTTAGAGCGGACAGAGACGCAAGTACCTGTGGGAAGCACAAAGGAGGAGGACTCGCTCTCTATGTTAATACACGGTGGTGTAACTCTGGACATGTTAAAGTCAAAATCTCCACTTGCTGCAGGGACATCGAACTGTTGGCCATAAGTCTGCGTCCCTATTACTTGCCCAGAGAGTTTAGACACGTCATTGTTGTCATCGTGTACATACCTCCTTGGGCGGACGTGGAGATAGCGAGTGACATTATCCATTCTGCTGTTGCTAAGTGACAAACGCAGCACCCTGAGGCGCTTGTGCTAATCGCTGGAGACTTTAACCATGTGACGCTGGACAAAACATTACCTGCATTCTCCCAGTATGTGGACTGTAACACCCGGGGAAATAAGACTATTGATTTACTGTATGCAAACGTTAAAGACGCATACAGTGCCACCCCGCTGCCTGCGCTTGGGAAAGGAGATCATAACCTGGTTCTGCTTCAGCCTCACTACAAACCAAAAGTGAGAGTCCTACCTGTAACTAAACGATCATTCAGGAAGTGGACCCCGGAGGCTGAGAATACTCTGAGACAATGTTTTGGAACTACAGACTGGGATATCCTGCAGGGATCACATAGTGAGAACATTGAGGAGGTTGTTGACTGCACTACTGACTACATCAACTTCTGTATGGACACTTTAGTTCCAGTAAGAACAGTATGCTGCTATGCTAACAACAAGCCATGGATTACAAGTGACATCAAGGGCCTTTTGAACCAGAAGAAAAGGGCCTTTAAAGACGGTGATCAGCATGAGCTCAAGCGCGTGCAGAAGGAACTCCGAGTCCAGCTCAGGGCGGCGAAGGAGCAGTACAGGAGAAAGCTGGAGCAGAAGTTGCAGAACAACAGCATGAAGGAAGTGTGGGATGGGATGAAGATCATCACTGGCTGCAGCTCGAAGCAGGGTGCCACCATCGAGAGAGACGTGAAGAGAGCAAACGAAATGAACATCTTCTTTAACAGGTTTGACCACCCTAACCCACTCTCACCTCGGATTACTGCACTCTCTACACATCCTTCTGCTGATACCAACATAGGAGAGACATCCCCACCCACAATTACAGCAGCGCAAGTGAGCAGAGAGCTGAGGAAACTTCGTGCCAGCAAAGCAGCAGGTCCAGATGGAGTATCGCCACGACTGCTGAAGGTCTGTGCATCAGAGCTGGGGGGTCCTCTACAGCGCATCTTCAACCTGAGCCTGGAACAGGGGAAAGTCCCGAGGCTTTGGAAAACATCTTGCATCACCCCAGTCCCAAAGGTATCACATCCTGGTGAGCTGAATGACTTCCGGCCTGTCGCTCTAACATCACATGTGATGAAGACCATGGAGCGGCTGCTGCTTCACCACCTGAGGCCACAGGTCCAACACGCCCTCGACCCTCTGCAGTTCGCATACCAGGAGAAGGTGGGAGCGGAAGATGCCATCATCTATATGCTACATCGATCCCTCTCCCACTTGGACAGAGGCAGTGGTGCTGTAAGAATTATGTTTCTAGACTTCTCTAGCGCCTTCAACACCATCCAACCTCTGCTCCTTAGGGACAAGCTGACAGAGATGGGAGTAGAGTCATACCTGGTGGCATGGATCGTGGACTATCTTACAAACAGACCTCAGTATGTGCGTCTCGGGAATTGCAGATCTGACATTGTGGTCAGCAACACAGGAGCGCCGCAGGGGACTGTACTTTCTCCGGTCCTATTCAGCCTATATACATCGGACTTCCAATATAACTCAGAGTCCTGCCACGTGCAAAAGTTTGCTGACGACACTGCTATCGTGGGCAGCATCAGGAGTGGGCAGGAGGAGGAGTATAGAAACCTCATCAAGGACTTTGTTAAATGGTGCGACTTAAACCACCTACACCTGAACACCAGCAAAACCAAGGAACTGGTGGTGGATTTTAGGAGACCCAGGCCCCTCATGGACCCCGTGATCATCAGAGGTGACTGTGTGCAGAGGGTGCAGACCTATAAATACCTAGGAGTGCAGCTGGACGATAAATTAGACTGGACTGCCAATACTGATTCTCTGTGCAAGAAAGGACAGAGCCGCCTGTACTTCCTTAGAAGACTGGCATCCTTCAACATCTGCAGTAAGATGCTGCAGATGTTCTATCAGATGGTTGTGGCGAGTGCCCTCTTCTACGCAGTGGTGTGCTGGGGAGGCAGCATTAAGAAGAAGGATGCCTCACGCCTGGTCAAACTGGTGAGGAAGGCAGGCTCTATTGTTGGCATAGAGCTGGACGGTCTGACATCCGTAGCAGAGCAACGGGCACTCAGCAGGCTCCTATCAATTATGGAGAATCCACTACATCCATTAAACAGTGTCATCTCCAGACAGAGGAGCAGTTTCAGCGACAGACTGCTGTCACTGTCCTGCTCCACTGACAGACTGAGAAGATCATTCCTCCCCCAAACTATGCGACTCTTCAATTCCACCAGAGGGGGTAAACGTTGAACATTATTCAAGTTATTGTCTGTTTTTTTATCTGCATTTTTTATTACTCTTTAATTTAATATTTTTGCTGCTGGAATATGTGAATTTCCCCCTGGGATTAATAAAGTATCTATCTATCTATCTATCTATCTATCTATCTATCTATCTATCTATCTATCTATCTATCTATCTATCTATCTATCTATCTATCTATCTATCTATCTATCTATCTAGAAGTAATGTTATATAATCATAAAGAGGAAACCATCAGTATTACTGAAGGTCACAGAATGCAAGTGAATAGAAATGAGTTTTTAATCTTGTTTTGAACAGTTCAATTGTAGACGACTCCTTTATATGATGTGGTAAAGAGTTCCACAGGTGAGGCGCAGCAGCTGCAAAGGCCCTCTCCCCCTTAGTTTTACACTTGGTATAAGGGACAACCAGAGACAACTGATCAGAAGATCTAAGCACTCTGGATGGCTGGTGTAAAACACACAGTTCAGATAAATAGGCAGGAGCAAGCCCATGTAAAGATTTAAAAACTAGCACCAAATTTTAAAATCAATTCGAAAACTGACAGGCAGCCAGTGTAAAGAAGCTAAAATAGGAGGGATCCCAAGCCATTCCCAGTCAATCTGTATAATACAATCCTCCCAGCGGGTCCTGGGTCTTACCCAGGGTTCTCCACCCAGCTGGTCGTGCCCATAAAACCACCACAGGAAGGAATTCAGGCCTCTCCCAGGTATTTGTGCTTCTCACACCATGTCTAAGGGAAAGCCAGGCCAAATCCGTTTTCTTCTGTCAGGCCTGGCAAAAAAAGTCCTCTTTCAATTTAGTTTCAGACGAACCCAAAAACTGTCAACACAAATATTTTGACAGGGTTTTGAAAAACGTTTTCATTAAGCTGAGTCTAAAATGGAGCAGTGGTAACAACACTTTATCTGGATCTGCCAAACTATGTCTGATGATGACTTTGGCCCCAAGAGGTAGCTTTTTTCCCTAGTTGGACATTCCTTCCTTCAATATCAATTCTAGGCTCTACTAAATTCCAAAAATACAAATTCTATTATGTGATATCATCTACTGTTGAATTCTGCTCTGTACTTTTAATATTTCTATTGCACTATTGCATTGTATTGAGGATTACTTGTGTTCTGTTCTGTGTACCCCCCTTTTTTTGACACCAGCTGCACACCCAACCTACCTGGAAAGGGGTCTCTCTTTGAACTGCCATTCCCAACGTTTCATCCATTTTATTTTCCCTTTAAGGGTTTTCTTTCTTGTCTTCTTAGAGAGTCAAGGCTGGGGGGCTGTCAAAAGGCAGGGCCTGTTAAGCACTCCTTGTGTGATTTTGAAGTACACAAAAAATAAATTCTATTGTATTGTACTATCCAACATATGAAGAAAATATGGCAGTCAAGTATGGTCTAACCAATCCAAAACACAGAATTTTCAGGTTTCCACTGTATATATGAACCAACAGTGATTATTGTAGTTGAATTTGTCAAGAAAATGTTCAAAGTTATCATAAGTTTATTTCAAATGCATGGAATAAGCAACAGATATTGATGCATATTTATTACCTTTATGAAGTCCTCCTTTTAGTATTCTTTTAGATGAGTGTACAAATATTCTCCAATTTTTTTGCATTGAAATCTGCTCCAAGTTTCTGGACTGGGTCAATTATATCAGTGCAGTAAACCAAGGATCCAACTTTTTTGAAATATGCTACAACAACAACAACATTTATTTCTATAGCACATTTTAAAACAAGTGGTGTAGCTCGAAGTATTATACAAGATGAAGAAAGAAAAGTTTATAAAAAAATAAAAATAACATTAGGCAATACTAAATAACAAAGAATAAAGTAAGGACTGATAGCCAGAAAATTAAAAAAAAATCTCCAGAGGGCTGGAGAAAAAACAAAATCTGCAAGGGTTCCAAGGCCACAAGACCACCCGGCCCCCTGTATGCATTCTAACTAACATAAATGATGTCAGTCAGTCCTCATGGCTTTCAGGCTTCACGTGTAAGAATTAGACAATGCTGGTCATGTGGACCTCTGTCCTTCCATCCATCAATGTAGGGACTGCATGGTGTCCAGGTCAGGTGGTGGTGGAGCAGATCGCAACAACACAGAAAACTGGAAAAAGAACAGCAGAGAAAAGTATGGATTAGTATGGATTGCGGAGCCATGATTAAAATGATACAGTAATTCAATATATATACAGTATATCAGGGTTACAGTAAAATGTAGCTGTAAAAAAGCCATGTTAAAATAATGCTGTAAACTCTTCTTCTATATTTTGGTTATCAAGTTGTACCAGAATGTAATAAGTTTTTATCTCTAATGGCTTCACATGCTGCTACCTGCAGCTATGTGTCATGAACTAGGAGTCCCAAGCACTAAAGAGTTCAAAAGCACTTCCGATATTGCCAACTAGAAGGGGATGTCACCACCAAATCCTGGCTTGTAATATGGGCAATACTGACTTTTTAAAAATAAAAGAATTATCATTCACAAAAAGTATTCCAATCACTATGAAGCTCTGTGGAGCACAAAGGCAAAATTAAATTGCCTAAAGTATGAAGTCAATCCAAAATAAACAAGTCCCAAAACAGGTTCCAAAGACAATGTCAAAAAACAAAGCAAACAGGTTAAAAAATCCAGTTATTCACAAAAGGCCCAGAAAAAAAGAACAAGTAAACTCACCACTCCCAGACATGTTTAGATGTATATGGTGGAGGGCGGTTCCTGGTGGTGATTGACAGGTGGCTCTGCCTTTTGGGGGACTACCTACAAAACACATGGAACTTAATACAAGAATATAACAGAACATAACAACATCAAAAACAAAGAATAATGCACATACACAACATAAATCAGACAATCAAAAATGAACAACAGAGCCATAAATCATGTTGTGCACATAAAGAACATAAATTAAAGAATCAAAAGAGACATAAAATCTGAATCCAAACCCCAGCCAGAGGAGAAACTCTGACCGAGACATGACACTATGACTTACCACCATATTCAATTCTATCTATATTCAGAGTTTATTTTCGAATAAAAGAACAGTTTTAAACATCGATTTTAATGTTTAAAAATATTACATTCAAACAAATTGAGGTGCCCGGGGTTTGTTTCCTGCCTTGCTCCCTGTGTTGGCTGGATTGGTTCCAGCTGACCACATGACCCTGTAGTTAGGATATAGCGGGTTGGATAATGGATGGATGGTTAAAATATTTATGCTTAACCTCCTTGGCGTTAACCCTGAACATCTCTCAGACTCGGAATTCTCAGGAAATATGGTTAAGCCCGAGTGTCTCTTGTGTTAAGTTGAGTTGTTCGCATGTAAAGTGTTAAGCCCGAGCAGCACTCAGTACAATATTCTGTTGCCACCTAGTTGATAAAATAACATCATGCTGCAAAGCAATCGTGAATATTTCTATTGAATTTGTCTCCTCAGTGGGAGCTAGGTGGTCATTTGACCTTGGAACCCCTGCAGATTTTGTTTTGTTTCTCTCTAGAAAACTGCTGTATTTTTTTGTTGTTTTTTTCTGTTCTCCTGGCCATACCCCAAACTATGCAACTCTTCAATTCCACCCGGGGGGGGTGGGGGGCTTGTTTGAGGTAAACGTTAACATTATTCAAAGTTATCATCTCTTTTTACCTACATTTTTATTACTCTTTAATTTAATATTGTTTTTTTTTTTTGTATCAGTATGCTGCTGCTGGAGTATGTGAATGTCCCCTTGGGATTAATAAAGTATCTATCTATCTATCTATCTATCTATCTATCTATCTATCTATCTATCTATCTATCTATCTATCTATCTATCTATCTATCTATCTATCTATCTATCTATCTATCTATCTATCTATCTATCTATCTATCTATCAGATCTGACATTGTTTTGTTGGCGGTGGCTGATTTTTGCTTCCCTTCACTGGCTTCCAGTTCGTTTTCGAATCCATTTTAAGATCCTTGTATTTGTTTTTAAATCCTTTAATGGTTGTGCCACATTTTATTTGTCAGAACTGCTGCACCCTTATGTACCGTCTCGCTGTCTCAGGTCAGCAGACCAGATGCTTTTACGTGTTCCTAAGACACGATGCAAACTCAGAGGTGATTGGGCTTTTTTGGTTGCAGCTCCAGAACTCTGGAACGATTTTCAGTTGCAGGCAAGCTCCTTCACTTGCTGTCTTTCAATCCTATTTAACTCCTTCAGAGCAGATGTTGACTTTTGTTGAAATTCAGGGGTAGAAGACGGTAATTAGCTGTAAACTGCACAAAAACTCGCTGTTACGTTTTACAGTAATCCCTCGCTATATCGCGCTTCGACTTTCGCTGCTTCACTCTATCGCAGATTTTATATGTAAGCATATTTAAATATATATCGCAGATTTTTTGCTGGTTCGTGGTTTTCTGTGGACAATGGGTCTTTTAATTTCTGGTACATGCTTCCTCAGTTGCTTTGCCCAGTTGATTTCATACAAGGGACGCTATTGGCAGATGGCTGAGATGCTACCCAACCAGAGCGCGTATTACGTATTAAATAAAACTCCTCAAATATATTGTGAGCACGGGGGCTGTTCACACCCCTAGAGGATACAGCCGCTCCTCAAAAAACGCTGAAAGATTACCTTCACATTGCTCCCTTCCTTGCTGGGCTTACATGTGGCTGTTTTGTCAAGCGATATGCTTCCCGCATGGTGCTTTGCATACTTAAAAGATCAAACAGCACGTTTTGATTTTTGATTGTTTGCTTTTCTCTCTCTTGCTCTGACATTCTCTGCTCCTGACGGAGGTGATGTGAGCAGAGGAGCTGTTCGCACCCCTAGACGATACAGACGCTCGTCTAAAAATGCTGAAAGATTATCTTCACATTGCTCTCTTCTGTGCAGCTGCTTTGTCAAGCGACATGATTCCCGCACGGTGCTTCGCATACTTAAAAGCTTGAAGGGCACGTATTGATTTTTGATTATTTGTTTTTCTCAGTCTCTCTCTCACTCTCTCTGACATTCTCTGCTCCTGACGGAGGGGGTGTGAGCAGAGGGGTTGTTTGCACACTGGCCTAGAGGATACGGACGCTCCTCTAAAAAATGCTGAGGTTGCTTTGTCCGGCGGTGCTTCGCATACTTAAAAGCCAAACAGCCCTATTGATTTTTGATTGTTTGCTTTTCTTTCTCTCTCCGACTTTATCTGCTCTTGATGCGCACTCCTTTGAAGAAGAAGATATGTTTGCATTCTTTTAATTGTGAGACGGAACTGTCATCTCTGTCTTGTCATGGAGCACAGTTTAAACTTTTGAAAAAGAGACAAATGTTTGTTTGCAGTGTTTGAATAAAGCTCCTGCCTCTCTACAACCTCCTGTGTTTCTGTACAAATCTGTGACCCAAGCATGACAATATAAAAATAACCATATAAACATATGGTTTCTACTTCGCGGATTTTCACCTTTCGTGGGGGGTTCTGGAACGCAACCCCCGCGATCGAGGAGGGATTACTATAGTTCGATTCTCTTTGCTAGAAGGAAAGTTAGCTTTATTCATTGAACCTCGATTCCCTGCGCGTGCAGGAGTAGCGAAGAACAAACAATCTATACAGCACTGACATCTGGTGAGAGACCAAAGCGAACACGCAAAGCAAAATACTCTATGCAAAACATTTTGCATATTATCGCTGTATTGGATTCTGACTTCATGGACCCCGGTTTTGATACAAGTGATCTGGACATGAAGTTCAAAAACAAAAATGAGGTACTCGCATCAGCTGATCGTGGTGCTGAACACATTCATGTAGCTGATGGGCCTATAGTAACATTTGCCTGGGAGGACCGTTACAAAGATAATATACAAACCAGATTGCGTCACACTACAACTGCCACCGTTGCCCCATGAAACTGCCCACGAAACTGCCACACGAAAACAGTCAGGCAACCAGCCCTCCTGCTGTCCATCTAGACGCCAAACAGGCACCAACAGCATCCACAGCATGCAGCAACAGATGTTTAATGTTGATTTATGTGTGAAACCATTGCTTTGTGTGCTTTTTCAGAAAAAATTGTTTTATTGGAAAAAATATTCAGCCCTCAAAGAGGTAAAACCACACTTTTACTCCCTGGCCTTTAACCCAGTATGATATGTTGACTATCTGTGCACTTTTTATTATGAATTTCTTCAGCTCTTATGTGTTTCTGTTTCTTTTACCCTTTGGTTATTGTGTGTCTTATATGTTGGGCTTTATTGTACAGCACTTTGGTCAGCCTTGATGTTATTTTTAAATGCTTTATAAATAAATAAATAAATATGTGTACCAAAATTTCAGGTCAATAGTTCAAGCGGTTTGCGAGCTACAGGTGATTTAAAATCCTGGACAGACAAACAAACAGCCACGGTAGCTTATTATATAGAAAGATAGTGTAAAAGTAACATGAAAACCTATCATTGACAGCTAAAAACAGACACTTGTGAATAAATGTTACTTGATGAAGAAAAATAGATTTCATTTTTTAATTCACCACTCAGAAATACATAAAAATCACATGAAAAATTTCAGTGTATACCCTCTGTCCATTTCCATGTCTGGCACCACCTTACCAGTCTGGCACTCTGTCACAATACATTTCAGTGATTAATATAATTATTTGCACATCATGAAAAAATATGAACAATGTGTAGGTTGAGAAACCATGTGAGGCTGCATTGGGTCACGGGTCAGAGCTGCATGTGTTATGTAAACGCACGAGGCATATGCTTAAAGGCTTTTAGCAGCTTGCTGTTGGATTACGTGGCAGGCACAGAATGGGCACTTAATGTGGTCGGAAGATGATTTTATACTTTCACACTGATTTTCCAAGCTGTTAATTTTTCCAGGAAAACAAACAACACCAGATGTGAAGAATTGATGTTACTGCTACCAATGCCTCCCAACCGGTTGGCTGACTTTAATAGTTGGTGGTTTGCTGAATTTTGTTTTTTTTCTTTTGTTTTGTTTTATTTGTAATGGACATTTGTGACCTTTAAAGCAAAATGCTTTAATTAAGCTAAAATCCAGTCCAATCAAATCAAATCTAATTTTATTTTTCACATATAAAGTCGGCCCTTCATATCCACAGGGGATTGGCTCCAGGACCCTGCAGATGCTTCAGCCCCTTATATAAAATTATGCAGTATTTGCAAATAACCTAAGCATTTCCTCCCATATACTTTAAATCATCTCTACATTACTTATAAGTACAATGTAAATGCTACGTGAATAATTGCTATACTGTATTGTTAAGGGAGTAATGATATAACATACCAATATGAAGGAACATGCCACTTTTCAGTGATCTAAGATTTTTATTTTCACATCAAGAGATTGCACGTCATGCTCCCTCTTAGCCTTTGAGGGATTGCTTTGACCTCTTAATTGCTTTTTAAGAGCCATTTTTTCACAGAAACAAAAGGTGCACACAAAGTGACACCAAGAGCCTGACACTGCCTTATGGTCAGGATTGCAGACTGAACAACTTTTGTTTGAAGAAACGTGGGGCAGCACTTGTACTGTGTCTGTGTGTGTCTCCCTCTCAATAATAACTCGCTCATCGATTGAACCTTTAGCATTTAATTTACAGTTTACTGATTACCTACAGGCAGTGTGTGTGTGTGTGCCCAAGCTGTTTTAAGCCTCCTGCACAGCTTTTTGAATGCAAGTACCTAAGTTTAGAGCTGATGCCCTGACCAGACAGCATTGCCAGGTTCCTAAAGAAAATATAGCCCAATGACAGCTTAAAAATAATGAATTTACCCAACAAAAATAGCCCAATTGCCTGATAAGGACAAAATGACACACTGGAAATTTTTTGGGGTGGGGTGTACTGGAATTGGGGGTTGCTGTGTCAGAGTAAGAGGGGGGGTTCCCCTCTGAGACATTTCATAACCTAATTGGGCAAGAAAACCTTTGACCTGGTAATACTGTGGCCAGGTGTCTGCTAGCTGATGGATGGACTCACTTTTTTAGGGGCAGAAACAGTTTAAGGGAGACAGATTTCAGTTTAACTTTTTGGTCAGAAATTGTTTAGTCTTCTTTGTTTTAGTGTGGTGGTCTATTACATTTTGTTTAACAGTGGCAGTACTATGGGGTAGTGTAAAAATGGAGTCCGCTTCCCACCTTGGCGATTAGTAGCACTCAGAAAGTGAGGTAGGATAAGTGAGGAAGGCAAAGCTTTCTTTCTTCTAAAGGTGGCAAATGGGATAGAATGTGGTTGATTGATCTTTGGTTAAATAACGAAAGTGAGAGAGATACAGTATCTAAGAGAGAACAGCAAGTAGGATGAAGTGGTAGCGACATGTTGGTGAGAAGAAACAAGGAATATGTGGGCAAAAGAGTGATGGGAATGGAAGTACAGGAGAGAAGAAAGTGATGGAGGGCAAAGCGGAGGTGAATGGATAAAGTAAAAGAAGATCTGAAGGAAAAGGGTCTGAGTGGAGAGAAGGTGTAGGACTTAGCTGAATGGAGTAGGTTGATCAAGCACATTGACCCTGCATAGAAGTGAGAAAAGAGGAAAAGGAAGAAAAAGAAGAGGTTGATCGATCTACAGAGTAGAGCATGGGTGCTAAGTGTGAACAGAGCTAGCCAACTAGAGAGCAGTGGAGTGGCTCAGCAATTGGCTGCCATATAGGAGCTGTAAGTCTACTGCTAAGAGCCATTTTATTCAACTCCTGTGGCGGGAGACTACAGCAGGGTATGCCTACAGATCACTTCATTTGTGTGGAATCAGCTTTGAGCGCAGTGGGCGGCAAATTCAAGTTTTGCTTTTTTGAACTTTCTGAATTAAAAACATTTTTTTGGATCCACAGTTGGTTGTTTCCACGGATGCAAAATTCATGGATACGGAAGGCCAACTGTCCACAGTGTAAATACAGGATAATATGTAATGAAAAGGCTTAGTTGCACTCCAATGACTGCACCATTAAGAGGAATATAAAATAAAATACAATAATAAATGATTTTATAAATATTCAAAAATCATTACCAGAATTATAAATATGTGATAGATAATTAATAAGTAACTTAATAACCTAAATAAAATAATGTAAGAAAGTTAACTGTAGTCTAGAGTTGTGGGAATCTGGAACCAAGTCATGCAGTTGAAGCAGAAACCTCGACAACCTTTAGATAGATAGATAGATAGATAGATAGATAGATAGATAGATAGATAGATAGATAGATAGATAGATAGATAGATAGATAGATAGATAGATATGAAAGGCACTATATGATAGATAGATAGATAGATAGATAGATAGATAGATAGATAGATAGATAGATAGATAGATATGAAAGGCACTATATGATAGATAGATAGATAGATAGATAGATAGATAGATAGATAGATAGATAGATAGATAGATAGATAGATAGATAGATAGATATGAAAGGCACTATATGATAGATAGATAGTGTGGACACTTTTTGTGACTGAAGACAGAGAAGAAAATTAAAATTAGTCAAAACCTTTTATTAATACATACCAGACAAGGGTAAAATGTCAGAGAAACACAGTCCTAGGACACCGCGCTTCATCTGCCTCGAGCGCAGATGTCCTTGCTCTTTTATACCTTTCTAATCTCCTGATCGTTGACCACGTAAGCAATAAAAATAGCGTCCTGACTCATTGTATTTTTCCAATTTTGTAAAGTCATTACCCTAAAGGTATATTTTCTTGTCACACACATCATCAAAAGAAAACTTCCAGAAAGTATACATGCTTCTTGTCACGTACGCAAAACACAAACAAGTTTCATCATTCTGTCCTATTTTCTGTACACACATACATTTTGTTCAATTACATTATTTTATGTTTTTACAATAGATAGATAGATAGATAGATAGATAGATAGATAGATAGATAGATAGATAGATAGATAGATAGATATGAAAGGCACTATATGATAGATAGATAGATAGATAGATAGATAGATAGATAGATAGATAGATAGATAGATAGATAGATAGATAGATAGATATGAAAGGCACTATATAATAGATCGATAGATATGGAAAGCCACTATATGATAGACAGATAGATAGATAGATAGATAGATAGATAGATAGATAGATAGATAGATAGATAGATAGATAGATAGATAGATATGAAAGGCACTATATGAGAGATAGATTTGAAAGGCACTATAATCTATCTATCTATCTATCTATCTATCTATCTATCTATCTATCTATCTATCTATCTATCTATCTATCTATCTATACTATATGATAGATAGATAGATAGATAGATAGATAGATAGATAGATAGATAGATAGATAGATAGATAGATAGATAGATAGATAGATAGATAGATAGATAGAACTTTATTTGTCCCCAGGGGAAAATTTGGCTTTTTACAGAAGCTTTTTAAATAAATAAATAAATTCATAAATAAATAAAAATGTATTTGAAAAACACAGACACTTTGGTCTTAACACCAAAGCAAGAGACATTCAAAAGAAAGAAATGTTCTGACTTGGCAGTCCCAGTCCCGGTGAGACCTTATGCAGGCATATTGCTGTTGGTATAAAGGAGCCCCAGTTGTGTTTCTTGACGCACTTCTGCTGACTAATCTGCTGGCTAAAAGTCCTCAGTGTTAGTGTGTCACAGAGAGGATGTGCAGCATTGTTCATTTAGAAAATATTTGGACACGAGCCCGCCCTGATGAACTGAAGGGTCTCCTCTCACTTTCTGATTGCTTATGTTCTTACATTCTTGGTTGTATGGGGACAGAAGAGAAGAACTAAATATGAACCTAACTGGCTTTGAACACAACATGGCAACAGCCACCAGATGCACCCATATACAGTATATGTACTTCTATACTTCTCTACTTGAGAGAGGACCATAAAATTAACTCTTTGAAGGCTGAATATTTTTTCCAAAAAGCACAAAGTGATGGTTTCACACAGAAATCAACATAAAACATCTGTTGCTATGTGCTGTGGCCACCAGTTTACTAGGAATGCGCAGCAGGTTGGTTTCCAGGCTGTCTTTGCAGGGCAGGGGTGGCAGTGGCGGTCACAGTGCATCACAATCTGGTTTGTACTTGTCGTCATTGTAAATGGTGGTCCTCTCAGGCGAATGTTGCTGTAGGAGCGTCAGCTACACAACCCTGTTCAGCACCGCAATAAGCTGATGCTGGTACCTCACTTTTATTTTGATCACTTGTATCAAAATCGGAGTCTGACAAATCAGAATTCAATTCAGTGATAATATGCAAAACATCCTCCATGGAGTATTTTGCTTTACGAATTTGCCTCGACCTCGCACCAGATGTCGATGCCATTTTTGCCATTGTTTGTGCATCACTACTCATGCAAGTGTAGGGAATCTCAGTCAAACCAATGAAGCTAACTTTCCTTCTAGCAAAGAGAATCTAAATAAAATATAATGGTGGTTCATTTTTACCATTTACAGTTGATTACCACCGTCAGCCCCTCCTGTTGACAAAAGCAGACATCTGCCCTGAAATTAAGAAGCTGTCAAATTGTTTTACTATCAGTCAGAAAAACAGCAAGTACAATTAGAAATGGTATGATACCAGAATTTTTGTATTCGATATCAATCTCAGTGATATTTTATGACACACAATACCCACAATCACATGCTGAAATTCCTCAGCCTGAAACACAAAGCATTTTGAGACACAACTTCTACTGTTTTTATTTTCGACATGTGTGCATGTGGTGCTGCATCATCTCCCCTCTGAGTCGTTTTTATATATTGTCAAGCTTGGGTCACAAAGTTGCACAGGAGAGCACAGAATGGTCTCCAACGAGCAGATGCTTTATTGCAGTTCTAGCAGATGCAAACACAAGACTCTTTCAGAAGTGGTCCGGCCACACTGGGAACAGCTGTCAAACGTGATGCCTTGGCCCTGACTCCTGGTCAAAAGAACACAAAGTCTTCCTCTTCAAGGAGGTACAGTGGCTCGGAAGCAGCAACTGGAGCAGAAGGGAGTCTGGGGTAAGAGAGGACAGGAGAGTGAGACGTCAGGATGGCGGTGGCTTGGTCTTTTAAATGTTCGAAGTTCTATGTGAGGAGCGTGTTGTGTGGCAAGCCAGCAAGCCTGCAGCTGATCCCGCAAAGAAGAGGTGTAAGAGTGTGTTTGTTTCCCGTTGTAGTACTGTTTAACCCCTTAACCGCCCTCTGCCAGATATATCCGGCATCGTTGTTTTATTGCTAACGCCATACTGCCGGAATTATTCGGCACATTTGCCTGTGGTTATATGAATGCCTGGCGCGTAGTATAACTGACGGTTTGGCGTGGGTATTATTACTACATTGTATTTCGACAACTCTGTGGTTGTTTTGGCCGGTCATGTGAAGTGATTCGCATGTGACAGCTGTGAATATGGCGAAACGTAAACTGACTTCAAGTGAGGCTTTGCAGGCGATTTTGGACAGTTCTGATCATGATTGTAGCAGTTCTGAAGAAGATTTTAGCGACAATGATGAGCAGCAACGTGCGCTGCATGATACTGTGAATGAAGACGCATCGGATGACGGCAATGAGTGGGTGTATCCCCAGCATCTCAACTGGACTGCTGCCTGAGGTGAACTACCTTTTCTGCATCAGTTTGAGGCAACGTGTGGCTTTATTGTTGATGTAAACAATTACACTGCTGAGTAGTTTTATGAGCTGTTTGTGTCACCTGATTTGATCAGACATTTTGTTCATCAGACAAATCTGTATGCAGCACAGTTTATTGAGAAAAATCCCAATTTACCTCCACATTCCCGTGTTCGTGCTTGGGTTGACACTGATGAAAACAAAATGAAAAAATTCATTGGGATTTTGATGTTGATGGGAATAATCAGAAAACCAGATATTGAGATGTACTGGTCTACAGATCCTATGTATGCAACACCTATTTTTGCAGCTATCATGACACGTAACCGATTCTCTTTACTGCTGAAATTCTTTCATTTGAATGACAACAGAAATGAGCCAGATAAGAAAGATCCAAACCGCGACCGCTTGTTCAAGCTACGTCCTTTGATTCACCATTTATTTGAAGCATTTCAGTTGCCCTACATGCCAGGACCGTCAGTTGCAGTTGATGAAAGTTTATTGTTGTGGAAGGGCCGCTTACAGTTTCGACAGTATCTACCATTGAAAAGGGCACGGTTTGGTATCAAGATGTTTTGCTTAGCTGAGAATTCAGGTTACATTTATAGATTTTGTGTATACACTGGCAAAGAGGATCCTATGAGTAGTATTTCAGCAGTGTTGCCAGATGAATGTAAGGACTTTGGACTTTCAGAGAAAATTGTTGTGTACCTTGCCCTACCACTATTGGACAATGGGTACACCATTTGGATGGATAACTGGTACTCCAGTTGTAGGCTGTTCCATTACCTTCATCACCGTAAAACTGAAGCATGTGGCACAATTCGTTCTAACAGGGTCCCTCCAGAAGTTCGCAATTCAGCGCCAGCACCGGGTCAGCACATTGCATACCGCAGTGGCCCATTGCTGTGCCTGAAATTTCGAGACACAAAAGATGTTCACATGCTAACAACTCAGCACAATGAGTCTGTGCAGGAGGCTCCCCGCAGAAGAGGACGCCCATCACCTACTGATGTCCGTTACAAGCCTCAATGCATCATTGAATATAACAGCAACATGGGTGCTGTTGACAAGCAGGACCAAATATTGGAACCCTATTCGGCTGCAAGAAAAACTATGAAGTGGTATAAAAAGTTATCAGTTCATCTGCTCCAAATGGCAATGCTGAATGCTCACATTTTGTACCAGAAAAATGGAGGCACAAAAACATTTCTGCAGTTTGAACATGACGTCATTGCAGCCTTCATTTTCTCTGGTGAGGAACAACATGCAGATAGAGTAGAGGCAGTGGTGAGGCTCACAGAACGTCACTTTCTGGACAAACTCGAACCAACACCAACTTGGACCAAGCCACAGGCACGCTGTTCAAAGAAGGGTCAGCGTAGAGACGTCAAGACCTTCTGCTCAAAGTGTCCCAGCAATCCAGGACTTTGTGCAGTTCCCTGCTTTGGCCTGTGGCACAGCAAACTCAAATACTGGGAATGAAACTATGATTGACTGAACTACTTTTGACTTTTGAATTACTTTTGACTGTTCCGTTTTGTAGTAGACAATAAATCCAGAAGCCTGAGAAAAGGTACATTTTGTGTTTTATTATGTGTTTGCCCATTTCTAGAACTTGCACAACATTTAGTAGTCAATACTGCTTGAATAAATGTAAAAAATTTGTAAAAAAAATGTAAAAAAGTAAAAAAAATGAAAATTGTTCAGATTTCGCCTGGCGTTGGGAATATTTAGGGAGTTGGCGGTAAAGGGTTAAGAGGGGGTTTCTGAAAAGCGGCCGCATCCCCCTGCAGCAGCAGTCACAATATACTGTAGTTTTCGCACACATTTCTCTCACATATTATTGCACCTTCCAAAGTACATTGTCTTGTTACAGTCATGCATGATAGACTTTCCCTCGGTACAATCAATACTGTAAAAAACCTAGTGCTGTTACATTTTTGGAATTTTGGTATCAACTTACTACCGAAATATTGGTTCTTCTGGCATCCGTAAGCACAACATTAGTACTAAAAGAAGCACAGAAGAACACACCACTCATCGTGGCCTGTCACTTATACGGCATGGCACCGATGAGCCAATCAAATTTAATTCCCGAGAATACAAAACAAAAAGGTGCCATTGTAACAAACGAAGGGACACAAATAATAGAAGACTGGAAAAAGTGACATGGAGCAAGGAACACAGGTTCCTACTTTTTCACACTAGCTCTCCAGGATAGGATGGAAGCCCTAAGTGTCCATGGATACATGTTGTTAGGTGTCATCAATAAAAGTTGGTGGAGGCAATGTAACAGTGTGGAGTGTCATATTTGAATGACTCTGGATATCTGAACCTCTTGATATGCCAGTGCAGTAGTATACCATCTCCAATTCTTATTTTTATGTAGCATTATGGACTGAACCATAGAGAAGCCTAGAGAGGACATACAATATCGTTATTTTTTAAAATTGTATCCTCGAGATAACAGAATAATTTAATCGAGATGTCAGAAAACGAAAATTTGTTTCCTTGAGATAACGGAATAATTTTATTGTGATCTCGAAAAAACAACACTTAACCTTTGTTCCTGGCATCATGCTCGCTTAGATTGCAACACCTATACAGCTGAAGCCTTGCTAACCGTCTTCTTAAATGACGGACACTAACGTTATTATTTTCTAAACTAAGGCATAAACATGTTTCAGCCGGCGTCAGCCCTTGACTGATCAAAAATGTGACGTGCTGATCAATACAGTTCTGCTCTTCTGCCATTTCAAACAGGACGTGGCTTCAATAAGCTAAACATTAAACGTTTAATTTTTTCGAGAAAACAAGATCTTTTGTTTGATTGAGATCTCGATAAAATTATTCCGTTATCTCCAGAAAACAAAGTTCATTTTCTCAAGTTCTCGATAAAATTAGTCCGTTATCTCGAGGAAACAATTTCAAAAAATAACGATATTGTACTTCCTCTCTCGGCTTCCGTAAAACCACAAGCCTAGGAAAGTCCTGAAATGGTCTTCACATTAATTTGGGATACAGTAATCCCTCGCTATATCGCGCTTCGCCTTTCGCGGCTTCACTCCATCGCGGATTTTATATGTAAGCATATTTAAATATATATCGTGGATTTTTCGCTGCTTCGCGGGTTTCTGAGGACAATGGGTCTTTTAATTTCTGGTACATGCTTCCTCAGTTGGTTTGCCCAGTTGATTTCATACAAGGGACGCTATTGGCAGATGGCTGAGAAGCTACCCAGCTTACTTTTCTCTCTCTCTTGCACTGACTTTCTCTGATCCTGACGTAGGGGGATTGAGCAGGGGGGCTGTTCGCACACCTAGAAGATACGGACGCTCGTCTAAAAATGCTGAAAGATTATCTTCACGTTGTGATCTTTTGTGCAGCTGCTTCCTGAAATGACATGCTGCACGGTGCTTCGCATACATAAAAGCTCGAAGGGCACGTATTGATTTTTGATTGAAAAACAAACTCTGTCTCACTTTGTCTGCTCCTGACGGAGGGGGTGTGAGCTGCCGCCTTCAACAGCTTTGTGCCGCGGTGCTTCGCATACTTAAAAGCCAAACAGCCCTATTGATTTGTTTGCTATCTCTCTGACAGTCACTGCTCCTGACACACACTCCTTTGAAGAGGAAGATATGTTTGCATTCTTTTAATTGTGAGACGGAACTGTCATCTCTGTCTTGTCATGGAGCACAGTTTAAACTTTTGAAAAAGAGACAAATGTTTGTTTGCAGTGTTTGAATAACGTTCCTGTCTCTCTACAACCTCCTGTGTTTCTGCGCAAATCTGTGACCCAAGCATGACAATATAAAAATAACCATATAAACATATGGTTTCTACTTCGCGGATTTTCTTATTTCGTGGGGTGGCTCTGGAACGCTACCCCTGCAATGGAGGAGGGATTACTGTAATACTTTGCCCTCCCAAGATCTCAGGTCAATAAAGCATCTGTGTGGTGAAATTTAAATAGTTGTTCTGACTTGGAATCCACCAACAGCTCATTTTCAGCAGCTATAACAGTAGATATGGACTGCAATAAATTCAGTATCTTCTCTGGGTAAGTAAAGGATCAGACATATCACACCTCACCATAAAAACGGACTTGTCACAATTTAAAAGAGTATTAGTCAAATATATGCAGATTAGCAGAGGCAGAGTATGAGATGCTGTCAGCAAATTATATTAAGAGATGTAAATACAGTAGACCATTGATTTTTCCATCATGTCTCAGGAGTCTGAATGTGACAGATTCAATACATTGATTTAAGAAGATATTTTTTGGATGTATGAAAGCATGCATTATCCTGACAGTTTTATCATTTATCTTGCATTTATCTTACAAAAAATGAGCCACACAAACAAATGTACGAACTATATATGCTAAAATACTCAAGCTCAGGTTCACCCTCAGCCCTTACCTTATCACCACTTGTAATTGACACTAGGCCTTCATGATCTCTAACTGGGACTTTTTATCCCCTCATGGTGTCACCACTGGAGCGTATCCCCGAATCACTTCCAGGGTCATTATTGTGCTCTATTAGTCCTTTGAGCTATCCTCCTTGAGTTCCCTCTAGTGGCCCCATAGTGCTCCTGCAAACCTGAGCTCCAGGGCAGGGAAATCCTAGATAGCCTGTCCTCTATAATATATACCAAGTATCTATATACTGTATAATATGCTAAGAATTTTATTTACTGCGTTGTTTGTAGGAAGCGTCCAGCCATCTATATTAGGAAGATGTCTACCATACTGTTTCAGGTCACACATTTGAGCCTTTAAAATCAAACACCTCTACTTCTTAAGTCCTGGCTCAGTGGGGTCTGATGGTCAGGCTGTGTTTCCCTCATAGGTTTTGCTCGGGCTGCTTCCTCTTACCTTTTTAACAGGGCAAATGCTGTTAGACCTGGGGTTTTATTTTTGCTGCTATTATTGATTTTTAGTAAACAACTTCTAAAATGGCATCAACATCGGGCAAATGAGTGAATGTGCAAAGCAAATTACTCAGTGCGTATTATTTATTTATCTGTTTCTTTATTTATTTATATATTGTGTATTATTGCCAAATCGAACTCTGACATATTGAACTTCGATTTTGTTGCAAGTAATCTAGAGAGTTTTCTTTTGACTGTTTTTTTTTTTTTGAGAAACCCATTGGTATCATTGTTTCTATTTCTCATTTATATTCTTTATACTTTAGGAAAATATATGATTACAAAAAAAACAAAAAAAAAATCAAAGCCCTTACAAATGTTGTGGACTAGAAATCCCACTAAGTTCCAGAAGCACTTCTTTAAAATGTCCACTAGAGGGGGATATCACAGTCAAACCCTGGATAGGAATAAGGTCAAGCACTGAATATTTGTAAAGTTAAATGATTATTGTCAAAATGTTCTTCAGTAACAATGAAGCTCAATGGAGCACAAAAAGGAAAAGAATTGCTCAAAAACACTAAGGTAATCCAATGCCGTAGTCAAACATAAAGCATGAAAGTCAAAATTCCATTGGTACAAGCGCAACACAAAACACAATAATCTGTAAATTTACCACTCCCAGGTAAGTCTGCAATTAACCAACAGGAACTGTGGAGGGCTCTCCAGATTTATAGGGTGTAGGACGGTTCCCGAAGAACTGAGACATAAAACATGAACGTGAACAACGCCTTTTGCAGATCACTTCACATTCCTTGATCATAGCCACACTGATCTCTCAGTTTGTGTTCTTTCACAGGGCTTCAAAGACACTTTTTGACAAAAAAAACAGAAGAAACTAAGCTCATTCTCAGCCTGGGGTGACACATTTCTCCAGGTCTTAATGAACAACTAACTAATGATCAACTAATGATGTCTGCTTTTAGGGCAGACATCAAGTTTTGTCGACACAAGAGGCTGAGGGTGGATGTCGATTAAAGTTGACATCCTGGGGCAGAGGGTGAAAAAAAGCTGTAAATGTCGATAAAACACACTGTTATGTTATAGGTAGACCGTCTTTGCAAGAAGAACTGCTAGATTTGTTAACTTCACATCTCTGCGTGTACGTGAGTAACATGGAGTAAGCAACTTCTGGAATGGAATCAACATTGGGTGAGAGAGTAAATGTGCAAATCAAAATACAGTGCATATTATCTATCTATCTATCTATCTATCTATCTATCTATCTATCTATCTATCTATCTATCTATCTATCTATCTATCTATCTATCTATCTATCTATCTATCTATCTATCTATCTATCTATCTATCTATCTATCTATCTATCTATTGCACATTATTGCTGAATCAGACTCTAACATATCAAACTTTGATTTTGATGCAAGCACTCTGGAAATCAAAAATGAAAGTCATGCACCTGCATCAGCTGTTTGGTCCCAAGCTGATCATACAGCTGACGCACATATGGCATTTATGGAACTCAGATTTTCATGCAAACGATCTGGAAATTGAAAACGAAAGACATTTACCTGAATCAGCCGATCGGTCCCCACCTGATTGCTTCCCAGCTGACTATAGTGCTGAACATGCTTGTGTAGCGGATGTGCCTATGGCAACATTCGCCCTGGGAGGACTACACAGACATCAATCCGTGGGAGACAATCTGGCTACTGAACTTCATCAAACGACACAACGTGCAAGTGTACATTATGGATTACCAGCCACTCAACTTCTTCAAGGTGTTTTTTTCCAGAAAGTGCCTACCATCTTATGAGTGATGAGACAAACAGGCATGTAATAAAAGTATGTGAATTTATATACTGTAGAGGCTCATGAAACATAAAACAGAGCGGTGTTTGTCATAAATAAGTATTTTCTATTGATTTATGTCTGAAACCATTGCTTTGTGAGCTTTTTAGAAAACTGAGTTTTTTGGAAACAAATGGAAAAAAAATAATGATACCTCAAATGTTCCTCTTCATCTTCTCTAAAGGCAGCTTTATCTACTCTCACTTTTTATGTTTTCACCTGCCCTGCTTCGTTCCCATCTATATTTGTTAGCTGCTCTTTCCTCTTCAGTTCTACACCCAAAGAAGGCTATATAGCTGAAACATTGTGTCTTTAACCTTCTTTTCATTTCACCATAGAAATAATAATCATTCATTTTTATCCATGATTTGATTCTGTTTCCTCAGGATTAAACATTGCAAAGCAATGTACTAAAATGTACTAAAATGGACTCTAAGATGAAAAGTCTCTATTGAAAACTAGCAGAGATTAATGAAACCTACTCTCTCTATATAAAATCCTAAGCCTACTCTGTATATAAATGCCATCTTTGAATGTTATTTTGTCAATCTCTATACATGCTTTTTGAACACCTACAAAGTCTTTGCGTTTTGTTTTGTCCAACGGACATTATACGGTGACAGTCCCCAAACTTTTTCCTTTCTGGAAGTGCTTTATTTTTGGGAAAATAACCTAATACAATATATCTACCCTCTATATATAAATTCCTAAGCCTAAAAGTACAATGATCTTGTTCAATGATGTTATGTCATGTTTTTTGTCACGCTTTAAATCAGGCTTATTTTAAAACCTACATATATATGTTTGTGTATCATTCGTTTCAGAATTTATCGAAACTTTAATGTGATTGTAAGAGCCATTTCCTAGTTATATAAGATTGATAAATATTTTACTAGATGACAATGCATAATCTATGGGAGGTTCCTATAATCCCCATACGTAGAACTGAATTGGTATATTCTTGCCATTTCTGACAGCTCTGACTAAATATTATTCTCAGTTAGTGACCAGCCTTGCCATGTGTAAGGTGTGGAAGGCACAAGGTTTTAAACGAGCCTACAGGCCTTTTGAGTGTGTGAAGTAACTCTTAAGACAACGTGCTTATTTAAGTGCAAAGCCATACACTTAAGGCATACAAAGGAAGAAATAAAGAACTTTTAAGTTTAGAAAAGATAAATTTTATTCTACATGTGTAATTACATTTCTCTTTATTCTTGTGCAGATTATTTGCTTTTAATTTTCACTAAATATTTTTAAAATAAACTTTTGGACTGAGAGATTTCTTTCGGCACGCGTTTTACCTATGCTTGAACTCTGCTTACACTCCAGCGGCTACAGTGATGTTGTTAGATTTGCAGGTTCTTATTCAGTTTTTAAATTATGAAGTACAAAATATCAAGAACTCATGTCTCGCGAGACAAGAGTTGTGCCAAAAGATTTAGCCATGCCCGGGGCCGGAAATAAAAGACAAAGAGTAGGACAGCTGCTGTACAGGCTTTTAAATGTTCAAAGTGCTGCGTGAGATGCAGATCAGCAAGCCAGCAGCTGATCTAGCAAAGAGGAGGTAAAAAAAAAACTTGATTTGTTTCCCATTGTATCACCGTTTAAGAGGGGGGGTGTCAGAGGAGCGACCGTGTCTACTTGGGGTGCATTCAGTCCCCCTCTTCACAATGCGAGCAGCAGAGACGCGAAGTGGCTGGTGCCTAGCGCTGGCGGGGGGGTTTGTGAGCAAAGCAAGCAGGGTGCGACCCCCCCTAGTAAAGAAATAACCAAAAGTATCAAAATCCAAAAAGTTAAGACAGAAATTGAAGTTGAATAAACAAAGTCCAATTTGTTATGATTTCTTTATGATCTTAAGTTTTTTTATCCATCCATCCATCCATTGTCTCCCGCTTATCCGAGGTCGGGTCGCGGGGGCAGCAGCTTGAGCAGAGATGCCCAGACTTCCCTCTCCCCGGCCACTTCTTCTAGCTCTTCCGGGAGAATCCCAAGGCGTTCCCAGGCCAGTCGAGAGACATAGTCCCTCCAGCGTGTCCTGGGTCTTCCCCGGGGCCTCCTCCCGGTTGGACGTGCCTGGAACACCTCACCAGGGAGGCATCCAGGAGGCATTCTGATCAGATGCCCGAGCCACCTCATCTGACTCCTCTCGATGCGGAGGAGCAGCGGCTCTACTCTGAGCCCCTCCCGGATGACTGAGCTTCTCACCCTATCTTTAAGGGAAAGCCCAGACACCCTGCGGAGGAAACTCATTTCAGCCGCTTGTATTCGCGATCTCGTTCTTTCGGTCACTACCCATAGCTCATGACCATAGGTGAGGGTAGGAACATAGATCGACTGGTAAATTGAGAGCTTCACCTTGCGGCTCAGCTCCTTTTTCACCACGACAGACCGATGCAACGCCCGCATTACTGCGGATGCCGCACCGATCCGCCTGTCGATCTCACGCTCCATTCTTCCCTCACTCGTGAACAAGACCCCGAGATACTTGAACTCCTCCACTTGGGGCAGGATCTCGCTACCAACCCTGAGAGGGCACTCCACCCTTTTCCGGCTGAGGACCATGGTCTCGGATTTGGAGGTGCTGATTCTCATCCCAGCCGCTTCACACCCGGCTGCGAACCGATCCAGAGAGAGCTGAAGATCACGGCCTGATGAAGCAAACAGGACAACATCATCTGCAAAAAGCAGTGACCCAATCCTGAGCCCACCAAACCGGACCCCCTCAACACCCTGGCTGCGCCTAGAAATTCTGTCCATAAAAGTTATGAACAGAATCGGTGACAAAGGGCAGCCCTGGCGGAGTCCAACTCTCACTGGAAACGGGTTCGACTTACTGCTGGCAATGCGGACCAAGCTCTGGCACCGATCGTACAGGGACTGAACAGCCCTTATCAGGGGGGCCGGTACCCCATACTCTCGGAGTACCCCCCACAGGATTCCCCGAGGGACACGGTCGAATGCCTTTTCTAAGTCCACAAAACACATGTAGACTGGTTGGGCAAACTCCCATGCACCCTCCAGGACCCTGCTAAGGGTATAGAGCTGGTCCACTGTTCCGCGACCAGGACGAAAACCACACTGTTCCTCCTGAATCCGAGGCTCGACTATCCGACGGACCCTCCTCTCCAGGACCCCTGAATAGACTTTTCCAGGGAGGCTGAGGAGTGTGATCCCTCTGTAGTTGGAACACACCCTCCGATCCCCCTTCTTAAAGAGGGGGACCACCACCCCGGTCTGCCAATCCAGAGGCACTGTCCCTGATGTCCATGCGATGTTGCAGAGGCGTGTCAACCAAGACAGTCCTACAACATCCAGAGCCTTGAGGAACTCCGGGCATATCTCATCCACCCCCGGGGCCCTGCCACCAAGGAGTTTTTTGACCACCTCGGTGACCTCAGTCCCAGAGATGGGGGAGCCCACCTCTGAGTCCCCAGGCTCTGCTTCCTCATTGGAAGGCATGTTAATGGGATTGAGGAGGTCTTCGAAGTATTCCCCCCACCGACCCACAACGTCCCGAGTCGAGGTCAGCAGCGCACCATCCCCATCATATACAGTGTTGACACTGCACTGCTTCCCCTTCCTGAGACGCCGGATGGTGGACCAGAATCTCCTCGAAGCCGTCCGAAAGTCATTCTCCATGGCCTCCCCAAACTCCTCCCACGCCCGAGTTTTTGCCTCAGCAACCACCAAAGCCGCATTCCGCTTGGCCTGCCGGTACCTATCAGCTGCCTCCGGGGTCCCACAGGACAAAAGGGTCCCGTAGGACTCCTTCTTCAGCTTGACGGCATCCTTCACCGCCGGTGTCCACCAGCGGGTTCGGGGATTGCCGCCACGACAGGCACCGACCACCTTACGGCCACAGCTCCGGTCAGCTGCCTCAACAATAGAGGCACGGAACATGGCCCATTCGGACTCAATGTCCCCCACCTCCCTCGGGATGTGGTCGAAGTTCTGCCGGAGGTGGGAGTTGAAGCTACTTCTGACAGGGGGCTCTGCCAGACGTTCCCAGCAGACCCTCACAACACGTTTGGGCCTACCACGCCTGACCGGCATCCTCCCCCACCATCGAAGCCAACTCACCACCAGGTGGTGATCAGTTGACAGCTCCGCCCCTCTCTTCACCCGAGTGTCCAAGACATGTGGCCGCAAGTCCGACGACACGACCACAAAGTCGATCATCGAACTGAGGCCTAGGGTGTCCTGGTGCCAAGTGCACATATGAACACCCCTATGCTTGAACATGGTGTTCGTTATGGACAATCCGTGACGAGCACAGAAGTCCAATAACAAAACACCGCTCGGGTTCAGATTGGGGGGGCCATTCCTCCCAATCACGCCCTTCCAGGTCTCACTGTCATTGCCCATGTGAGCATTGAAGTCTCCCAGCAGAACGAGGGAGTCCCCAGAAGGTATGCCCTCTAGCACCCCCTCCAGGGACTCCAAAAAGGGTGGGTACTCCGAACTGCTGTTCGGTGCATACGCACAAACAACAGTTAGGACCTGTCCCCCCACCCGAAGGCGAAGGGAGGCTACCCTCTCGTCCACCGGGGTAAACCCCAATGTACAGGCTCCAAGTTGGGGGGCAATAAGTATACCCACACCTGCTCGGCGCCTCTCACCGGGGGCAACTCCAGAGTGGTAGAGAGTCCAGCCCCTCTCAAGGAGATTGGTTCCAGAGTCCAAGCTGTGCGTCGAGGTGAGCCCGACTATATCTAGCCGGAATCTCTCAACTTCGCACACTAGCTCAGGCTCCTTCCCCTTCAGAGAGGTGACATTCCACGTCCCAGGAGCCAGCTTCTGTAGCCGAGGATCGGACCGCCAAGGTCCCCGCCTTCGGCCACCACCCAACTCACACTGCACCCGACCTCCTTGGCCCCTCCCATAGGTGGTGAGCCCATGGGAAGGGGGACCCACGTTGCCTCTTCGGGCTGTGCCCGGCCGAGCCCCATGGGTGCAGGCCCGGCCACCAGGCGCTCGCCATCGAGCCCCACCTCCAGGCCTGGCTCCAGAGTGGGGCCCCGGTGACCCGCGTCCGGGCAAGGGAAAACGCCGTCCAAAATGGTTCTTCTTCATAGGAGGTTTGTTTAACCGCTCTTTGTCTCATCCCTCACCTAGGACCAGTTTGCCTTGGGTGGCCCTACCAGGGGCTCCTAGGAACATTGGGAGACGCAAACCCCTCCACCACGATAAGGTGACGGTTAAAGGAGGGGTAAGTTAAAGGAGGGGTAAGTTTTTTTTTTTAGCACTTTATTAATTTTCAGTACCTTTCCTTAAGTGTGAAGTAAAGTTTTACAAATCAACGAGGTATAGTTGCTACATTTGTTTTTGGATTTAAAGCATTTTTCACTATGTTAAAAACAAATGACTTTTCCAATAGTCTCACAAGCCGCGAGTAGAAATGCATCAATAATAGTCACGTGACACATCCCCCATATGTCACGTAAATAAAAGAACATAACGAGAGAAAATAAGAAATAAACTTTGTGGAAACAAACAAAAACAGTTGGAAACCTCCACAACTCAGTTTGACTTGATACAAAGCTAAAAAAGACACAGAACACCACGTATTAAAATGTAGAATTGCTGCACTATTTGGATTTTCACAGTTTTCTCTGGCCCTCTTAACGATTACGATTCTGGATTCTGTGTTTTGAGACCGTCTTAAAACTGCCTTGTAGGCAACTCCTTTTTTGCACCTTTTCTTTGCTCTTTATTATATTTGTTCTTCCAACAGTCTCCACAGTAGATAGAGAGGGGAAGGTGAGTGGCATGGTTTTCCCTGAGGTCGACAGCGATCTCCTTTGTTTTATCGACATAAAAGGTCAGGTTTTTGTTATTACACCTGTCCAGGAGTTGTTTGTCCTCCAGTTTGTAAGCCATCTCACCATTAATGAGGCCTATCACTGTTGTGATGTCCGCAACTTTAATGATATGGTTGGTGCAACACCTGGCACAACAGTCATGGCTCATTGGGTTAAAGAGTAGGGGACTCAAGCCACAGCTCTTGGGAGTGGCACCAATGCCCAGAAGGATGGCATTTATTTCCAATTCATACTGAATGGGGTTTGTCTCAACCTCATATCACCATATTTAACACTTCATGTTACAAGAGCACCCAAACAGGCTTCCTTCCAGCAACCTCCATGCAGAACACAGAAGCAGTCTGGAGGTGCAACGATCTCACAGAATGCTGGGAATTGAAGTGCCACTCATCTTATTAGTCTGTCCTGTCCTTCAGCACTTGTTTAGCCTGGAGTAACTATTTGTAACCAGAATTGAAAAATAACTATTTGATAATTGTGATTTGTTAGTTTTGGAGTCTGTAGTGGCGATTGTTCAACATGAGGACAAGAGCTGTGCCAACGAAAGTCAAAGAAGCCATTATGTGGAAGAAAAACAAGAATAAAACCATTTGAGACATCGGTAAAACCATAGCATGACCAAAATCAACTCTTTGGAATATCATGAAGAAGAAAGAACACACTGGTGGGCTCAGTAATCACACAGGGACTGGTAGGCCAAGGAAGACTACCACTGCTGATGACAGAAGGATCCTCACTACATCAAGAAATAGCTCCAACCACCTGTCTGACAGATCAGAAACAGTTTTCAGGGGGCCAATGTGTGTGTGTCAGAGATGACTATCAGCAGAAGACTTCATCAACAGAAACAGAAACAGAGGCCATACTGCAAGATGGAAAGCACTAGTGAGTCACAAAAACAGGATGGCCAGATTACAGTTTGAGAAAAAGGACTTAAAGGAGCCTGCAGAATTCTGGGAAAAGGTCTTGTGGACAGACGAGACAAAGATGAACCTCATCAGAGTGATGGTGAGAGCAAAGTGTGGAGACGAAAAGGAACTGCCCAAGAGCCAAAATAGACCACCTCATCTGCTAAACAAGGCGGTGCTGGGGGTGTTATGGCTTGGGTATATATGGCTGCCACAGGTCCTGGCACACTTCTCTTCATTGATGATGGAACTGCTGATGGCACTCACTCAATGAATTCTGAGGTGTACAAAAACATCTGATCTGCTCAAGTTCCAGTAAAGGCCTTCAGACTCACTGGACGGTGCTTCATCCTACAAAAAGATAATGAGCCAAACATACTGCTGAGGACACACACGAGTTTATCAAAATTAATAAATGGAAAATTTTCGAATGGTCAAGTCAGTCACCTGATTTAAATCCAGTTGAGCAGACCTTCCATATGATGAAGAGAAAACTTAAGGGGACAAGATCCTGAAAAAAGCAGGAGCTCAAGATGGCTGCATTAGGGGCTTGGCAGAGCATCACCAGAGAAGGATGGAGGGCACTGTACTATATATCCTATTTTTCTAAAAAAGTACACATTTCCAGGTAACACGCACCCCCCACTGTTGACACTAGTCTAAGGACATCCAGTAATATAAGACTTACTGTGTGTCAGTATTCCACTTTCTAATGAGCACCAGTCTTTATTTCTTTTAATGCCAAGCCCTAGTACAGTCTCTCCGATCTTGAAGTAGTCTCTTGGTCCTGCACTTTCATCCCTTCCATTCCACAACAGGACAAATAACCACCTTAACCCGTATTGCTCAAGAAGCTCTTCCATAACCCGCTGCTGTGTTCAAGAACAGCGTCCCCATTGCACTGTAATTTCGTAGACAATTTCTTACCAGGTGATGACGGCGGTGGTGCAGTTGTAGTACTGCTGCCTTACAGTATGGAGCTCTGGTTTCCTCCCACAGTTCAAAGACATGCAGGTTAGGTAAACTGGCAATCCTAAACTGGTCTTAGTGTGTGGTTGGGGTGTGTGTGTACAGGTGGGAGTTCGCCCTGTGATGGACTGGTGCCATGTTCAGGGTTTGTTCCTGCCTGGTGTCCTATGCTAACTGGGATAGGCTCCATCAACTCCCTGTGACCCTGTTCAGAACTAAGAGGTTGGCAGCATGCGCTGATTGCCGCACCCACCACATGATGAACCACCTGGATTGGGATCTGAGGGCATCCATACAACGGGTGACACCTCAGCACGATACTGAACAATGTGAGGTTCTTTAGAGTGGGTGGAGTGCCAATCCTGCCATCAACCCCCTAAGCAGGTTAGAAAATGACTGACTGACTTTCTAACCACTTATCTTATCCCCGAATGTAAGGGGATATTTTAAGACATTACGAGGATTACTGATCTTTTGTACACTCAGTTCTGCTTGCCATGGTAGACTCACATCCTGGTTGGGGTAGAAGGCATCTTCTTTTAAGGCAAGCATAACAATTGAAAATATAATCTGGTTTTGGATCCTTCTGTGAGAAATTGCAGAAATTTTATTTGTGGTGCTCATTGTAGAGCAGCTTTTCTGATCAAGGGGAGAAGAAGTCCCTACCCATGAATATGATGTTTTCTTATTGTCTGGACTTTGTCTAAAGTACAAAATAACAAAAAGGGCCTGTGTGGCCACCAAAGGGTGCTTCAGCTGCCCAACCCCGACACAGGCAGACACAGACATATGAGGTGAGACACAAAAATAAGCGGATTGGTAAAAAATAAATATTTATTGATGAATTACAGCATTCTAAATATTGTCACCTCCTATATACTCCCCCTCCCGATCTCTATACCACTCCATATGTATCTTCCATTGATTGAAACAGTGCTGGAAGTCATCTTGCTTGATGTTCTTCAACAGGCTTGCTGTTTTTGTCTTCACATCATCCATTGAAGAAAAAATGTGTTCCCTTTAGGTCACTTTTGATTTTCGGGAACAAGTAAAAATCACAGGGAGCTAAATAGGGCAAATAGGGAGGATGATCGAGGACAGGAATGTTTTTGTCAGTCAAAAACTGCTTTACGGAAAAATAGAAAATTCGTGCAATATTTGATGTTGATTCACTGTTCGATTTTTTTTCACCCGACATTATTGTGGCAGCTCGTGTAGCGACTGTGGTGCAAGTACTGGCTGGGCTATTCACAGGATATACCTAGCCGGTCGGCGGTTTGAGAGGGTGTGTAGGAGGGGAATATAGTTCTATGATTCATGTCTGGCCAACCTCCAGACGGTTTTCCAGGAAAGCCCCAAGCTGGTTATTTTTGTGTCTCATCTCGTAAGTCTTGCCACACAACACACCTTTGTTATAGTGGGGAAGTGGTTTTCTTTCGCTCCCCACCAAAGCACGATGCAACACAGTCCTTTCTTTTCTTCCTTTTCTATTCCTCTTTCTGCCTCCACTCCTCCTTCAGGAAGCTTTGTCCACCTCCTCCTCCTGACTCTGGCCCTCTGAGTGAAGTGAGGTGTCTAATCTAGATAGATAGAAATAGAATCACTCCCAAGTGTGGTGGAAGCCAAATTTAGGGCTCTGCAGCTCACCTTGACGGCCCCCACAGAACCCAAGAAGGCTGTCCCGAACTCCAACTCCCATGATGCCCTGTGGGAATCCATGAAGCCACAGAAACCGGGGGTGGCTGCCCTCTAGCACTCTGGGAGAGACAGTATATTGTGCACATCTGCTCCCCAGGTCCAGCTGAGCAAGGACCATGGCCGTCCATCACACCTGCTAAATTTGACTGTTTCCCCATTACCTAAAGACTCCATACTGTGTTGTGTGCTTAGTTTTATACACCCATTATTCTAACTCTGAAAAAACATCTGCACCTACAAATGCCCCAATCCATAACAATAGGGATGACAGCTACCATAATATACATTTATGTCACTGCAATGGAAGAGAATTACAACCTTCCTTGTACCTGCAAGTGTCCCATTCTATAAGATATGACTAATTTAATTTCTTCTGGCAAGCTGTTGTGGTTTACCTTTCAAGAAGAGAAAATGCAGAGAGCAGCTACATAAAACTGTCACAAAGGAATTAACAAATTACATAACATAGTTTAGGAAAGAGTGCTTAAAAGCACGCAGATGATCATAAATCTTTAATTAATTGTGCTTTGTCATCTGTTTTGAATATTAACTAGTTGGGTTACTCTGCTGTAATCAACCTATTTCTTAGAAAGCGGTGTTGTGGAGAAATCTCAAAAAAACAAGCAGAGTCTTCAGAAAGGCAGTCAGAAATTAAGACTTTATTGCATAGCATAGAAAACAATTGCAGAGCACATAAAACCTGTCTCAGTGCATGGAGTGAGCCCCGAGTGTCCAGAGAGCCCTGAATATATTACAATTCTTATCTCCAAATGCCCCCCTTTTCAGACTAGTTTCCCAACATCTACTCTATAGATGTTGTCCACCTTTATTCATAACAATCACCTGGGGCCTCATGCATAATGCCGTGCGTAGAATTCACACTAAAACATGGCATAAGGACAAAAGCAGAAATGTGCGTATGCACAAAAAAATCCAGATGTATAAATCTTTGCGTTCGCCACCTTCCATGTTCTTCCGCTCCATAAATCCTGGTGAGTGTGAAGAGTACAGTAATGCACGTGCACGTGCCTGTTGTCACTCCCCAAACTCCTCCCAGAATTACGCCTCTTTGAAAATGTAAATCAATATAAACTCGAAACTCAAGTTCACAAAGTCGCACAGTGCCCAAAATAAAAAAGATGTAGCGGGGCTACATAGTAGTAATAGTGTTATCAGTGTTAGTCTGAGTGCGTCTTGTACCCATCGTCCCGTTTGCTGTTTATGTGTGTGTCAATGAATGTCGTCCCCGTAAAGGGGGACGGATGATGGAAAGAAACCGCAGCCCCAAATTGGAAAACACCTGTTAACTATCAATCAATTACATTCGGCACAGGACTATTTAAGCAATCAGGAGGAAACGAGGAGAGAGAGGATAAAGAAGGAGACCATTTTTTCACCACCACGAACCAACTTACTTGCTGTTTTCCACATCGCGCTTTTGCACTAGTTTGTTTTCATTTCGTCGGACTGTCTTCCATCCCTCATCACCAGAGACCCCGGGGTTGGATTACATCATCCACCACACACCGAGGAATCACGGTGAGGTTGCTCCATTTGCCGGGAAATTCAAACAGATCACTTATCTCTCGTAGAGTCATCCGTATTCAGGACAGTTTTTATACCCGGACTCTAATTCACAATCATCAGCATTTCCGTATCCATTTATTTGTATTCGTGTTTTGTGTTTTTATATGTTACTGAGACAAGGGAGGGTTTTGTTATTATATATATATATGGTGTTGGCACTTTATTAGTTTGGTGGTGGACATCCATAGTTATATATATGTATTGTTCGTATAGAATTTGTATTTTTGTTATTTCATTTAATATAATTAATCATTTTAATTTTACATATCTGCTTTTGTGTGCCTATGTTGGGGGAAAAATTGTATGTGTTAGAGGTACGGCTTGATATTTAGATTCAACCTCAGTAATTTATCCAGGCCACAGGTCTTGGAGGTGTAGCTGCCGGCTGGGTAAGGGGTCCGCCATTACAAAGAAGTTGTCGCGTATCAAAGTCGCCAAGAAAAGGTGAGTCATAGCCCACCATCTGAGTGTCATATGAAAATTTATTAGGGTACACAGAGAAAAAAATAGGCACACAGTGGGAAAAAAGCACGAAATGTTAACTTTAATCTCGAAATTTACACTTTAATCACGTACTGTAGTTTATTTTGTCATTAAAGTACAACATCATAAACTTCAACTTAAAATCGTTTAATTTACTAGTTTCTCAAATCCCATCGTAACTAAAGTAGCACGTTAAATGCTTTGTTATGTATGTGTTCTCCTATGTGCTCAAAGTGTGTGAATCACTACGTGCTTCTTAAACAGGCGTTCTCTTCCTCCGACAGAACACAGAATCCATTACATTCGTGATATTACAGCTATTTATTATACTTAGATGTATACTTGATATCATTTTCATGATGATAGGAGTTAAAGCATGTTATCGAACATGGTGGCACAGTGATTCTTGCTGCGCTGTGCGTGACCTTCGATAAAATAATTTATTGCAGCAGTACTGTCTCTTTCAAACGAACTAACCCCCAATTCTTGTCCTTACTTTTCTTTCTCCAAATACCCAATCGCCACACAATCAGCTTAGTAATTGACGTTAAGCCATCTGTAAGCTTAGAACGCTGATTCTTCAAAACTTTTAAGGAACATTGAAATATCTTCGTAGTACATGTTAAATTATTCTATCCATCTATCCTTCCAGTGTTGCACCAGCCCCAGCAAACATACAGCGCGAGGCAGGAACAATCCATGAACGGAGCGCCAGCTCCTTGCTAGTTAACTATTAACAATATAGATTATTTAAATTAAGTTAAAGTTTTATCTCTATAATATAATAAACATATTTTGCGGCATTTCTTCTTAAAAATGATATCGTCATCATATGTAAATCCGCTCTTTATAAAGTGGCTCAGGGTGCGCTATGTTATAACTGTATTGCAAGTTTACAGTGAGGTGATTGTACTTTTAAGTACAGACAGTTCTACAAGGAGCACTTGATGGACTGATTGAGTGCGTTTAGAGTTCTTGGGATGAAACTGTTTCTGAACCGCGAGGTCCGTACAGGAAAGGCTCTGAAGCGTTTGTCATATGAGAGCATTTCAAATAGACTGTGTGTATGGCTGAGGCAGCGTGTGCTTGATGCTGTATACCGATAATTCTCTTTCCGATCAGCTGCTGTAGAGCTGTAATTCCCCACTCAGATACTGAGATATTAATACTCTGAGTGGTGCAGTGAGAGTAATATGGAAAAAGATGATCAGCTGTGGCAACCCCTAACGGGAGCAGGTGAAAGAAGAAGAAGAAGGTGCAGTGAGAGTAACAACGCTAAAGCAGCTATGGTATTTGGAATAGTTTGGCCATTCCATGGACCATTATATTGTTACAGGTTAATTACAATCAGATGCATTAAACTAATAAACAATATGCGGTTTATTTCAGTGTATTTATAAATCTGAGTCAGGGATGTGGATCTAAAAAAGAAAGGGAAACCACACTGGAACAGTAGCACTGCTTTGATGCTGGGTGCCGCCAGTTTGTAAAACCGAGTGGAGAACTTGTGTACGCCAGGCATTTAGCTACCGTGAAAATGTGCGTGGCTTTATGCCAAGTTTAGGTTTTATACATCACGGTTTGAGCGTGGAAATGTTCATACACAACATTTTTGTGCGTACGCACCGTTTATACATGAGGCCAATGATGTTCCAGACCTTTTCATAACAATATTCTTGCCCCTGAAGACATTCCCATAACAATCTTCTTTCAATAACAATATTTTTGCTGGCAGGACATATTTGCCATCCAGCGATAAGCATTACCTGATTACCCCTTCCTTCATTCTTACAGCCTAATCCTGAGCTGTTAAGATTGATGGCCTTTCAGTTATTAATCAGTTCTTAAATATTCAATTCTTAACAATTGAGTTGAGATCAGAAGGGCCCACGTATGAAAACTGGACTGCCTAATTAATAATTCAATAAATGATTACTTGTTGCACTAACATCCTGTAAGGCTAAAATAACAGGCAACTGTGCCAGTGAGCGGCAGTGCACAGCTTCATTGATAAGGGCTAAGCTGTAACAACTGTAACACAGTGCTACATGCTTGAGAGAAAGAAGGAAAAAGACAAGCCTTTAACAATTGCTTCTTTAGCTCACTCATATCAAGTTCAAAGTTTGTTGTCATGTGCACAGTAAGGAGAAACGTGTCCCTGTACAATGAAATTCTTTCTTTGCTGTCCACACTAAATGCCAAAACAAACGTATAACGATAAACATAAATAATAAGTAGCAGATAGATAATAAGTAACAGAGGCAGCATAAAGTATAAAAACAGAGTAGAAGTATAAAGTGTAATTGTGCAGGTAGGTGTGTAATGGACAAGTCAAATACAGTTGTGTGAGGTAGATAAAATAAACTCCAGTCAGTTATTTAGGAGTCTAATGGCCTTGGGGAAGAAAGAGTTCTTTAGCCTGGAAGTCCTGCATTTCATACTTGTATACCTCCTGCCTGATGGTAGAAGTGTGAACAGTTCGTGTTGGGGGTGGGTGGGGTCCCTGAGGATCGAGGCAGTTCTCCTTCGGACTCTGCAGTTGTAGATGCTCTGCACAGAGGACAGTGGGGTCCTGGTGATCTTCTCAGCAGTCTTTACCACTCTCTGCAGGCATTTGCGGTCCATAGCAGTAGTGTTGCCGTACCACACGGTGATGCAGCTGGTCAAGATGCTCTCAACAATGCAGCTGTAAACATGGCAGAGGATCTTAGTCCTGTCAGATAAATAAAGTATCTATCTATCTATCTATCTATCTATCTATCTATCTATCTATCTATCTATCTATCTATCTATCTATCTATCTATCTATCTATCTATCTATCTATCTATCTATCTATCTATCTATCTATCTATCTATCTATCTATCTATCTATCTATCTATCTATCTATCTATCTATCTATTAATGGCAGACAGGAAAAAATGTCAAAAGCTGCCATATGCCTTGTCATACACGTGCATGTCTGTAGACTCCAAGTGATAATTCAGAGGTAAGGACTCGCTGACCTGCATCTGGGCAAACACAGTTGCTCACAGATTCTTCTCCTTCACCCACAGGCTGGACAGTTAAGCCCAATGAGGTCACACCTGCTTTGGTCCCGGATGTCCAGCTGCTTCCACTCCATGGCATTTAAAAACCAAAAGTCCAGTAAATCAGCTTCAATGGATGAACCAGATTAATAGGAGAACATGGCTACAAGCATTCTTTCGCGAGCAGCCTAGAGAGAGAAGCAACATCAGATATGTAACGTCTACAGTTCGTTTTGCTCCTGGTATTTTTATTTTACATTTTCTTTTCTATTTAAAGCAGGGTACCAGCTGCTCCCCTAGCCTTCATTATTTCTTTCTTGTTTTTATTATATATTGTGGACCACCAGGGGACATACCAGCCACCCTACCCTACACAGACAGGCACGGACACAACTGCAGGTGTAACACACATTTATTTTTTGATGTGGGAACAGTGTCCCCCTGCTTCCTACCCTAACAGCACAGCTCTTCATTAAGAACCCCAGGTTCTTTTCTTCCTTTTGCCTTTACATGCCGCCACTCCTCCTCCTGCATGCTTTGTCCTCTTCCACTTGACTCTAGCCTCTGGAGTAGTGGCTGCTGACTCCTGACTCCAGGTGCTTGTTGAGTGGCTTCCGGCAGCACTTCCTGGTGTGGTATAAGTGCTGCAGAACAGGGCTCCAATACAGTCCAAGGGCCCTCTGGCGGTGATCACAGGCCCCAGCAGCTCCAAACCCATGGGCGCACAGCAAGCCAGGATGGCTGCCCTCTAGTGTCCCGGGGAGGGTAATGACCAGAACACAGTCTCTCGTCCAGTCCATCTGATACAGGGGCATCCCAGCCAGGCAAGGGTTCCGGCCAGTGGCATGGCTTGAGTTCGTGCTGCTCAGGGCAGGGCGGTGTGTTGCCTCAATTTTCTGCCCTCCAACATATCTGAATATGTTAACCTATTTAAATAGAAAATTAAAATGACTTATAGAGAAAAATTAAGATAAATTTTGCCTAGATATATTCATATATAGAGAATCAGCAATAATTTTTCACATATAATTATTTATAAGCATCAACTAGACAAGAATGTAGTATCGACACACTGATAAGCCATTTTCTAATTATTAGTTTAATATAATTATGTGCGAAAAGCAGAACCAGTGTACTGTACAAGTGATAGGTGGGGATGTTTTCTGTGCAGAGCAAGAATGCATTCGGATTGATAACGAAACGAAATTATAAATTGTAAATGAGTTGTTTATCCATCCATCCATCCATTTTCCAACCCGCTGAATCTGAACACAGGGTCACGGGGGTCTGCTGGAGCCAATCCCAGCCAACACAGGGCACAAGGCAGGAACCAATCCTGGGCAGGGTGCCAACCCACCACAGGAGTTGTTTATCATCCTAGAAATTATTATCGGTGTAATGTTAGTTTATTTTTGTTATTGCCTCATAAATTTCAACTGCTGTGTCTGATGCCCTCTCAGAAGGACAGTCTGAAAATTATTTTTGAAGCATTTGTGAATCAAAATTAGAGAATTTGACTTTTTTCATTCATGAATGATATTTTTCTGAACCCTGCTGCTTACACACAAATTGAACTGAGCCTTTGGCCAATAATGCCGCCCCCAAAAATGTGTCGCCTGGGGCAGACCGCCCCCTCCATCCACCCCAAACTACACCACCACCATTGGTTCTGGACATCCGCCACAATATTTGCAACCTGTTACCTGTAACCTCTTACCTGTCTCACTGTCTATATTGTGCCCAACATATCTAACCCTAGGGACCTCTAATGTCAGAGGTCTGAGACTGAGACATTCTTCACTTGGTAGATCTCTCCTCTGCCACTGGTCAACCAGTGGATCATCCTTGCCCCCCAATTTGACCTTGGCATTGTCGTGGAAAGAACTTCCCTCCATCTTCGCAGAAGGCAGTCACGGAGTCCAAATGAGAATGCCGAACATTTCTTCTTTGCACAGAGTTATGCACAAATATGAGCAATCAAACATTAAATCTACTTTTGTACTTTGTTCTGATTGAATCACCTCATCTAAAACATCATGTCATCTGACTCTTAATATGCAGAACTTTATTACCTTCTCCAATCAACAAAGGCCACCTGTATTTTCTAGCTCATCTTGATTCTTCCATCATTCTGAACACCACTTCACTAAGAGGGGTGTTTAGCGGATTGTCATTTTAACATCACTTCATAGGAGTAGTGTGCGTTCTTTCCCATCAGTTTATCCTTGCTTTCTGGTGACTGATACCCATACTTCTAGCCTCTGGAGTAGTGGCTGCTGACTCCTGACTCCAGGTGCTTGTTGAGTGGCTTCCGACAGCACTTCCTGTTGTGGTGTAAGTGCTGCAGCACAGAGCTAAATTAGGCTCCTAGAAACTGTAGAAATCATCAGAAAAAAAATTGAAATTCAGAGTCGGGGGTTTTGTTTTGTGGACATGCTCGCCCCTCTTGTCTATCAGTGGCTAACCAAGTCTCTCTCTTGTTTGTCTTTCCCAGGCGGTTTCACTTACTGTAACTTCGCACTTCTTTCTTCTTCTGACTCATTAACTCGGAGCCGCCTTGCTGGCTCTTTGAACTTCATGGTGTAGCCTTGCACTTTGGGGCCGGATGGACAGACAGACACACACACTTCCACGTGTAGACGTTTATATATAACATTAACTAAAAAATCTAACAGCATCGCTGGGACTGTCCTCAAGTGGTTTGAGTCATATCACTTGGGCAAATCCTACCGTGTGTCCTTGTGTAAAGAGATGTCAAGAGTGTACCAGGAAAGCATGGGAGTACCCCAAGGGTCGGAGATGATTCCTCCCCTCTTCTCTCTACACATTCCCTCACTAGGCCCTATCATCCTGTCCCTAATAGTTTTTCATATTAGTGCTATGCTGTTGATACTCAGCTTTGCCTGTCATTCACTGTAAAATGACTACATGGCATCAGCTAGAATCTACAGTATGAATGCATTACTGATATTGTAACCTGGATGAAGGAACACCATCTCCAGCTCAACATGGGAAAGGCAGACCTTTTTGTTATCCCAGCTGGTCTGTCACTTGGCTCTTTATCGCTAACACCTGTCAAATCACTATGCAATCTGGTAATCCATGACCACTTGTCCTTCAGGGATGACTGAAAACTTTATTATATACCCTACCTAACAGAACGGACCGCACCCCTCTACCTGCTTTGGGGACCCCACAGTGATTTTTCGAAATGTGGGAGTTATTAGATAGATAGATAGATAGATAGATAGATAGATAGATAGATAGATAGATAGATAGATAGATAGATAGATAGATAGATAGATAGATAGATAGATACTTTATTAATCCCAAGGGGAAATTCACATACTCCAGCAGCAGCATATTGATAAAAAAAACAATATTAAATTAAAGAGTGATAAAAATGCAGGTACAACAGACAATAACTTTGTATAATTTTAACATTTACCCCCCCCCGAGTGGAACTGAAGAGTCGCATAGTGTGGGGGAGGAACGATCTCCTCAGTCTGTCAGTGGAGCAGGACGGTGACAGCAGTCTGTAGCTGAAGCTGCTCCTCCATCTGGAGATGATCCTGTTCAGTGGATGCAGTGGATTCTCCATGATTGACAGGAGCCTGCTCAGAGCCCATCGCTCTGCCACAGATGTCAAACTGTCCAGCTCCGTGCCTACAAAAGAGCCTGTCTTCCTCACCAGTTTGTCCAGGCGTGAGGCATCCTTCTTTATGCTGCCTCCCCAGCACACCACTGCGTAGAAGAGGGTGCTTGCCACAACTGTCTGATAGAACATCTGCAGCATCTTATTGCAGATGTTGAAGGATGCCAGCCTTCTAAGGAAGTATAGTCGGCTCTGTCTTCTCTTGCACAGAGCATCAGTATTAGCAGTCCAGTCCAATTTATCATCCAGCTGCACTCCCAGGTATTTATAGGTCTGTACCCTCTGCACACAGTCACCTCTGATGATCACGGGGTCCATGAGGGGTCTGGTCCTCCTAAAATCCACCGCCAGCTCCTTGGTTTTGCTGGTGTTCAGTTGTAGGTGGTTTGAGTCACACCATTTAACAAAGTCCTTGATTAGGTTCCTATACTCCTCCTGATGCAGCCCACGATAGCAGTGTCGTAAGCGAACTTTTGCACGTGGCAGGACTCCGAGTTGTATTGGAAGTCCGATGTATATAGGCTGAACAGGACTGGAGAAAGTACAGTCTCCTGCAGCACTTCTGTGTTGCTGACCACAATGTCAGACCTGCAGTTCCCAAGACGCACATACTGATGGCGAAAGAAAGCTGTAAATGTTGATAAAACTCACCGTTACGTTATAAGTAGACCCTCTTTGCTTGGGGGGCCGTTAGACTCGTTGACTTGACGATGAAACCCTGCATGTGTGTCAGTAGCGTAGAGTAAGTAATGTCTAGAATGGCATCGACATCGGGCGAGAGAGCAAATCAAATGCACAAAGCCAAAGCATATTATTATTTCTTTCTTTATTTTTTGTATATTATTGCTGAATATTTCTCTGACTTATCGAACTCTGATTTTGATACAAGCGATCTGGATATTGAAAATGAAAGTCAGGTGCCTGCATCAGCTGATCATAGTGCTGGACATGCTCATGCAGCTGACGCGCCCACGAAAACATTCGCTCTGGGAGGACTACACAGACATCGATGTACAGGACTGGACTTCACCAAATGATGCGCCCTGCTGGTGGACACTATGGATTAGCAGCCATTCGACTACTTCAAGCCGTTGTTTTACCAGAAAGTGCCTTTCAGCTTATGAGTGATGGGACAAACACATATGTGAATACGCATACTGTAGGGGCTCCTGGAACATGAAACAGAGAGACAACATAAGTATTTTATGTTGAATTATGCGTGAAACCATTGCTTTGTGTGCTTTTTAGAAAACTGAGTTTTTTGGAAAAATATTCAGCCTGGCGACAAAAGGAAGAAAAAACAATTATCCCTAAAAGAATTAATGGACAGTGTAAGTGCCCGCGAGGAAAGACAAGCATCCCAGCTGGGATGGAGAGTGATTTCTTGCTTAGACAGAAAGCCATAGTGACAGGATGGTGGAAGTTGATACTTAACCCATCCAGGATGTCTTACATTCTCCATCCTGGCACGGAGAGATGGGTGATAAGTGGACTGTTCGAAGGTGAGTACTGGGAGTAGCTCATTCCCCCACACAACAGGTGGCAGTGTTCCTCCAACCAGTTGAGACACCCACAGGATAGCATGGGACTTGGAGTCCAGAAATACAACCCTGTCAAGGTCTTTGGGTGCCACAAGGGGGTGGACTACCCCAGTTTCTGTCTGACACAGATGTGATCAGGATGAGCAATCCCGGGATAGTCCCAGGTCCGGTTTAAAAGAAGCCCTCAGCTTCACCTTGAGGGGTCAGAGTCGGGAGGCAGCAGGTAACATTCAACTGGAAGTGGAAGGAGGAATAGAACAGTGGGATTTGCATCTGCAACGGCATCGACTTTGTTTAGGAGCATGCACTGATGCAGCACGCTGCCTCACCCACCACGCAACAAACCACCTCAGGATCCCAAATTAGGGACCTGAGCGCAGCCGCGCAATGGGTGACACCTCAGCACCACATTACTTCAAATGGAGTGGGAAAATGTGAGTTTTTTTTTGTTTTTTACTGTAGCTGGAGTGCCAATTGTGTTAATTAAATGGATGGATGAGCATTTTTGTTCTGGGTGTTACCTGAAGCCTAAAATCTCAATAGGGGAGAAGGAAGCTACGCAACCCCTGGCCTAAGAAAACACAAAACCTTTAAATAGAAATTGAATTTATGTAAATGCTGGAAAGGAAAAAAGAGATTTTTTTTTCAGGTAAGGAAGACAGACATTTTGAAGTAAGATTTTAGTAATTTTATTTACTAATCATGGTGCTGGGCAACATTGATGTTGTTGATCACCACAAGCACAAATTTCACTGTCCTCTGCCGACATGACAATAATGACCTAAATTTATCAACCAATTACAAATGCTTTGTTTGGCCTTAATGATCCTTATCTCTTGATCCATCCATCCATTTTACAACCCTCTGAATCCGAACACAGGGTCACGGGGGTCTGCTGGAGCCAATCCCAGCCAACACAGGGCACAAGGCAGGAACCAATCCTGGGCAGGGTGCCAACCCACCGCAGGACACACACAAACACACACAAACACCAAGCACACACTAGGGCCAAGTTAGAATCGCCAATCCACCTAACCTGCATGTCTTTGGACTGTGGGAGGAAACCGGAGCGCCCGGAGGAAACCCACGCAGACACGGGGAGAACATGCAAACTCCACGCAGGGAGGACATGGGAAGCGAACCCAGGTTTCCTAACTGCGAGGCAGCAGCGCTACCACTGCACCACCCCCTTATCTCTTGATGGTTGCAGCAAATATTATTGCTGAACCTATTACTCATATTTTTAATCCAATTCCATACCTAAAGTTTGGAAAGCTGCTTATGTCCTCCCCCTAGTGAAAGATGGAGGCCAGTCAGATTTGAATAACTTTCCAAACTTTCAATCTTCTGTGACAGGTGTCTGGTCACACTTAGACGTAATCTAACTTAGACACCATTAAAATATCCGACTACGCAACCCAGTTTTATTAAGAGACTGGGAACTCTTTAAATTTACCGATAATAGCACACAGGTTTCTTTAAATGGGGTGGTGAGTAAACACACAAATGAAAGACACAACAGTAATTTCAGGAAAAAACAACAGTAACTTCTATTACACAAGACAATATAAAGTACATTAAAAAGATAAATGAACATAAAAAAAAAATCTAACAATATCCGGAACAAAATTCTTTTTTTTAAAAGGAAAGCACACAGTCCACACTCTAAAAGTCCGTTAAAAACATGAAGTGGAGGATACAACCTTTAGGGGTGCAGAGTCCAGTTTACACACTGTGTTACTCCAACAATTAATTGTCCAACTGTCCAAGGATGCACTCTGTTCACCGGACACTCGTTTCCCAATAGACGTTTTCTCAAATCGTTGAATCCCTGTCAGCATCTCTTTGTCGTTCTTTTTTTCCTACTCTGGGCTCCTTGTGTTGCTGCGATCTCGGCACACTTCACTTCTTGTCCACCAGCTTTGCTTGGTCCTTTCATGCGGCTTTCCACTCTCTCTGGACCCACAACCTCCTTCTTGTGGAGGTAGGTGTTGCTGTCCTTGTGCCTCACGTCATACCACCCATGTACCCTGTGAGCCCCTATGCTCTGTGCGAGTGTCTTGGCAGTGTTCTCAGTGGACTGTCCTCCTCCCTGCCTTCTCCTGCCCAGAAGTTTAAATCTCCTTCAGTCCCTGCCATGGTCAGTCCTGGACAATCGGTTTAAACAATGGCACATCTAACTTTCTTGGGTTTAACAAATAATGAAAACACAAGTTAACAAAATGTATTGTTACCATCTATAAATGAGTACACATATGCTGATTAGAAACCAATATTCTCAGACATGTTAATTTCCAAATCAGGAAAATACAAACATTTTCCAAGGAAGGAGCAGTTCTTTTATCACAATGTTGTATTGTTTGTATGTTTAAGCAGTTAAAACTTCAAAGCGGTGATTCTTTTGTAAGATAGCAAATACTGATACCCTGTAGGCAGCCATCACAATATAATCAGTAGCAGGATTACCCAGGAAATTTGCCTTTTAATTTCTCACCCCAGTCCCAACAATGGGTGCCTATTGCCTCTTCATCTGCTGTTTTAAATGTAATATTTATATGTTCCTTTGCCTAAGAGAGAAATGGAACCACCCAGTGTACAAAAAATGTCCCCCTCTGACACTTGGCTAAGATCCTTGAATGAGAGGTAAATCTGCACTTTTAAACAGTTTCTTCTTGATAATAACATTTTAAGTGACTTTCAGTCTGGGTTTAGGCCTGGCCATGGTACTATCACTGCTGCTGTGGCTGTGACAAATGATCTTATTGCTGCCTTGGATAGAAAACCGCATTGTGCGGCCCTATTTGTAGATCTGTCTAAAGCGTTTGATTCAGTGGACCGTGAATTGTTGTTGAACAAACTCAAGAATGTTGGTTTCGGTTCTAATGCTGTTAAATGGTTCAGAAATTATTTTGTAGGTCGCATGCAGTGTGTTTATGCAGAGGGTCACAAATCCAATTTTTGTAGAGATAACCAAAGGTGTCCCCCAGGCCTCCATTTTGGGCCCTATTCTGTTCTCTGTTTTTAAAAATGACCTGGGTAAGGAACATTCAAGCAAAAATACATCTCCACACTGATGTTACTGTTATTTATACGAATGCTTCTTCTATAATGCAGGCAATGAAGGAGCTTCAGATTGCGTTTCAATCACTTTGTGGAGTTTAAAGTTGGTTATAAATGATCAGAAAACAAACTTCACGGTCTTTTCAAAAACTCCTTTATAGTTGTTAGATGATCTTTGGATTGTCACGAGCGACGGTAAATCTATTGAAAGGGGTGCCTTCATATTAGTGTCTTGTAATATGGATAGACAATACACTTTTATTTAAAGTACATATAACTGTATTAGTTAGGAAGCTGAAAGTGAAGATTGGATTTTATTTTAGAAATAGATCTTGCTTTACTTTCCATGCCAAGAAAAAACTTGGGGAAGGTAACGTTTTGCCTGTGATTAATTATGGTGACATATTGTATGTATATGCATGCATCCTCCTCTATCGTATAGAACCTATACAGTACAGTACTATATATCTCTGCATTTTATTACGAGGATGAGTCAAGCTAAAGTTAGAAAACTGGATTTATCAGAAAATGGAATGAACCGTAACAAAACTAATGATGTCATTTCTCAATGTCTTCTCCACCATTATCAACGCACTTGCTCCACTTGCCTGGAAGTGCCAGCAGAATCAAAGGTTTTGTCTCGTCCTTACCACCACTCGTGCACCTCTTTCTTCATGTCGTCATCTGTCTTGAATCAATGACCATCCAGATGTTTTTTTAGCAGTCCAAAAAGATGGAAATTACAAGGTGACAAATCTGGCGAATAAGGAGGATGTGGCAATATCTCAAACTTCAGCTTCTCAGAGCCGGCTATACTTCCTTAGAAGACTGGCGTCCTTCAACATCTGCAATAAGATGCTGCAGATGTTCTATCAGACAGTTGTGGCAAATGCCCTCTTCTACGCAGTGGTGTGCTGAGGAGGCAACAAAAAGAAGAATGATGCCTCACGCCTGGATAAACTGGTGAGGAAGGCAGGCTCTATTGTAGGCATCCGTGGCAGAGCGACAGGCACTGAGCAGGCTCCTGTCAATTATGGAGAATCCACTGCATCCGCTGAACAGTGTCATCTCCAGACAGAGGAGCAGCTTCAGCGACAAACTGCTGTCACCGTCCTGCTCCACTGACAGACTGAGAAGATCGTTCCTCCCCCACACTATGTGACTCTTCAATTCCACCCCTTAGGGTAAACGTTAACATTATTCAAAGTTATTGTCTGTTTTTACCTACATTTTTATTACTCTTTAATTTAATATTGTTTTTTGTATCAGTATGCTGCTTCTGGAGTATGTGAATTTCCCCTTGGGATTAATAAAGTATCTATCTATCTATCTATCTATCTATCTATCTATCTATCTATCTATCTATCTATCTATCTATCTATCTATCTATCTATCTATCTATCTATCTATCTATCTATCTATCTATCTATCTATCTATCTATCTATCTATCTATCTGTCTGTCTGTCTGTCTGTCTGTCTGTCTGTCTGTCTGTCTGTCTGTCTGTCTATCTATCTATCTATCTATCTATCTATCTATCTATCTATCTATCTATCTATCTATCTATCTATCTATCTATCTATCTTCTCCAGACAATCCTTGATGTTCTTAGGTGTGTGTGTCATTGTCTTGCAGCAAAAGGACTCTTTGAGACAGCAGTCCCTGCCGCCGCTCAGATAGAATAGCAGGCTTCACATTGGTCTCCAGAAAGTCACAGTAACTTGCACTAGTGAATGTAGGACCCCTAGTGTAGGGCATGAGTGGTGGTGAAGACAAGACAAAATCTTTTATTCTGTTGGCACTTCCAGGCAGGTGGCAGAAGTGCATTGAGAATGGTGGAGACGACATTGAGAAACGACATGATTAGTTCTGTTAAGGTTTGTTCCATTTTGTAATAAATCCCATTTTCTTACTTTAGCTTGACTCCCCCTCAAACAAGTGCAAAGTCTCTTACTCATCATTGCATTCTTTATGATTGGAGGAAAGGCTGGACTTCATTGACCACTCACGGACAACAGCATTGGTATATTTAAATCTAGAAAGCGATTTTGGGTAAACTTCCATCTTATCTTAGTATGCTACTCTGTCTTAGTTCTGGTAGTTCCCAGTTACGCTCCTCAAACGTGATTGCATTTTACTGTAGCCTGGGTTTTGAGCAATCTGTGGAGACTTCATTTTCTTATTATGCAGCATGGACATGGAATATATTGAAGAAAGATCTAAAATTAGATACACTTATTTCCATTGGTGAATTTCAGGGCATCATAAAGAATGTAGTAAAAGAGACATGTTTTAACATATAAACATGCTTTTAACATATAAAGCCTTAAATGGCCAAGGCCCGGCTTACTTGTCTGAACTTATCATGACTTACAAACCAGAACATACAAGAACACCTCAAGATGCAGGTCTGCTTATGATTCCAAGGATTAATAAAATAACAGTGGGAGGTCGAGCTTATAGTTACAGGGCCCCTAAACTTTGGAATGGTCTGTCTGCTACTATAAGAGATGCCCCTTCCGTCTCAGCTTTGAAGACTCACTACTTCAGTTTAGGATACCCTGACTAGAGCTGCTGATTAACTGTGCAGACTGCATCTCTGTTGTTAGTCATTACCACTAAAACATAAGTCATATCATAGTTATAATTTGTTACTAACCCTCACCTATTCTGTTTCTCTTCTCGGTACTCAAATGTGGCACTTGGTGCCACTGCCCACCTGCCAAGTTTTTGCCTGCCTAAGGTAAAGTCATCTCTGATGGAGGATCGCAGGAATCGTCAGGTAGAGGGGTCCTTTCATCGGATTGGCTGGCCCAGTGCTGACTCAGCAGTGGAATGGCCAATGGGGGAGGCAGCTTGATGGCTGAGGTCTCCAGGACTCTGAACAAATCCAAATCCTCTTATGTGATATCATCTCCTGTTGAATTCTGCTCTGTACTTGTAATATTTCTATTGCACTATTGTATTGTATTGAGGATTACTTGTGTTCTGTTCTGTGTATTGTATTGTATTGACCCCCTTCTTTATGACACCCACTGCACAACCAACCTACCTGGAAAGGGGTCACGCTTTGAATTGCCTTTCCCAAGGTTTCTTCCATTGTTTTTTCCCCTACAAGGGTTTTTTTTTGGGAGTTTTTCCTTGTCTTCTTAGAGAGTCAAGACTGGGAGCCTGTCAAAAGGCAGGGCCTGTTAAAGCCCATTGCGGCACTTCTTGTGTGATTTTGGGCTATTGTATTGTATTGTACATTTATCTTAAGAGGTCAATGTGTTTATGTACAGTGGCTATTTACTTGTGGACATGGTATATTACATTGTGTATGCTGTATGTTACAAAAGATATGTTTATATTGAATATCTGTTGTATATTACATTGTATATATTGTATTTTAACATGTTGTGAGTTTGTACAGTTGCTACCTTGGCCAGACATCTCTTGTAAAAGAGATTGTAATGCCAATGGGGCTACCTGGTTCAAATAAAGGTATACATAAAATAAATAAATGAGACCAATGAAGGCTTCAGAATGGTAGCTCATCTATTATCCATATACTGCTAATTTCAACTAGTCCAGTGGATCGAGGCTGGGACTTTAAAATGAGTTCATCAAGAGGATGGGGACACATCTGGAAACTTATTAAGGGTAAATGTCACACAAACATTGGGATGTTTTTCTTTACAAAGAGAACCACAGACACTTGGAATAAGTGACCAAGTAGTGTGGTAGACAGTAGGACTTTAGGGACTTGATGTTATTTTGGAGGAATTATATTGGGCTGACTGGCCCGTTCTTCTCTACGTCTTTCTGAAGTTCTAGTGCCATGTAACGAAAGATTAATGAAGGCTTTGTTTATGCTACATATAAATAAGTGTACAGTATGGAAAGTCCTTAAAGCTCCAATTGTCAGGTTGCTAAAAACAAAACGTTGGAGGTGGTGTCAATTACATACAACCCATGTCAGTTACACAGGATAGTGGTTTATCGTTTAATACTAATTCAATTAATTATTGATTTTGGCCATGACAGCTATTTGTATGTGTTTCAGTTCAATTCAATCAATATTCTCCAGCTGCTGCTGGGATTCAGGGACTCTGTAAATGAATTGCATGATTCCTGAGGTTGTTTTTTTTTCCCCCCCGCTTGTTGAATTAATTGAATAGACCGACCCTTACCCTTCATAAAAACGATGTGGCTATTGAGTGAGTCGCTCGAAGCTTATCGACGTGAGATTTTCTTTCTCTTTAGTAGTGCTAATTTTTATTATTGCTGTCTGGCTCAGTCTAGTTTTTATTCATTCCAATTATGAAGGGGCTGTACAAAAGCAATGACAAAGATGGAATTTGCAGTGATTCCCTGCTCCTGTGACATGAAAGTGTGGTGTGTCTTTCATCTGAATGAATTGAGCTGATGAGCCCAATGTACTCATGATGCAAACTGCAGCAGTCAGCAAGAATAATCACTAGGCCATGGAAAAATCAACACTGATGAATGATTCTTCTTCTTCTTCTTCTTGTTCTTGTTCTTGTTCTTGTTCTTGTTCTTGTTCTTGTTCTTGTTCTTGTTCTTGTTCTTGTTCTTGTTCTTGTTCTTCTTCTTCTTCTTCTTCTTCTTCTTCTTCTTCTTCTTCTTCTTCTTCTTCTTCTTCCCTGGTACTTGTTAGCCTCTCATGACTGGCTACCTGAGAGTAAATACAAAATGAGTGCTCAATTAAAAAGTAAGGGAGGAGAAGGTAAGAAAGACTGTTACACAGAGAAAGAGAACTATATTTTTTCTACAATATCTGGATATTTTATGTACTGTACTTAACATGAATCATGTATTTCTTATGATGAAGTTTACAATCAACCCAATGAAGACACCGGACAATTAAAATAGATTTTGAATCAAAGAGAGAAAAGAGAAAACTCCTTACTTGCACCCTCTGTCTCTGTTATGTGTCAGTTATGTTTACTGTCTGTTTCATTGTTGTTGTTGTCTTGTTCATTTCTGTTCATTATTATTCATGTTTATATGATGACTTTGCTATGTGTATTTATTATTTAATCCATCCATCCATTTTCCAACCCGCTGAATCCGAACACAGGGTCTGCTGGAGCCAATCCCAGCCAACACAGGGCACAAGGCAGGAACCAATCCCGGGCAGGGTGCCAACCCACCACAGTTTATTATTTAATGATTATGTATAATCTTTTTAAATGTGCTGGCGTTTTCTGTACTTTGTGGGTGGAGCCCCAGGAGGCGGAGTCATGCTGGCATCACTGCTGCTGACTCCTCCCTCGGGCTTTATAAGTCAGCTAGAAAAGGAAATCCATCAGTTTTTCCAATGAGTTTCTTGTAGCTTCTGTGACTGTTCTTTTCTTTTGATATTTTCTGTTTTTAAATAGGGCAGCACGGTTGTAACAGTGGTAACGTTCCTGCCCAGACCTGGGTTCGCTTCCCGGGTCCTCCCTGCGTGGAGTTTGCATGTTCTCCCCGTGTCTGCGTGGGTTTCCTCCGGGCGCTCCGGTTTCCTCCCACAGTCCAAAAACATGCAGGTTAGGTGCATTGGCGATCCTAAATTGTCCCTAGTGTGTGCTTGTTGTGTGGGTGTGTGTGCCCTGCGGTGGGCTGGCTGCCCTGCCTGGGGTTTGCTCCTGCCTTGAACCCTGTGCTGTCTGGGATTGACTCCAGCAGATCTCCGTGACCCTGCGTTATGATATAGCGGGTTGGACAATGACTGACTGTGTTTAAATATTTATGCTTGTGTTCATATGTATTGAGATGTTAAGGGCGCACCAGGCAAGCTTGGGGGTGCCCCAGGTATTGGTGCTGGGCCCTCTCCTCTTCTCTCTATACATCTCCTAACTAAACCCCATTATCCAATCCCATGCTTTCTCTTATGATACACAACTGTAACTGTTTAACCCTCCAGAGGACCACACGATATCAGCTAAAATCTCTGTATGCTTCGCTGATATTGCAACCTGTATGAACCTGAAAAAGACTTCTTCTAGTTATCCCAGCTCATCAGCCTATTCAGCACACCATCCCTGCTCAACTTGGCTCACTCTCGCTAACACCCAAAAAGTCAATCGTTAACCTTGGGGTAGTAATCGATGTCCAGCATTTCCAGGATTCACTTAGTACTGCAATGAGGCCACCATGTTCAAATGGTCACAGACTAGTTGTTATGTTCCACCACACTAGACTGCGATCGTCAGTTTGAAAAAAGTTCATTTTAGGTTTCTCTGAATTTCTACGTAATACAATATATCTGAGATTATATTTATGTTCATCATAATCACTGAACATTTTTCAGGAAGCAAATGACATTTGAAAAAAATATGTTGTTCCGTGTTATGAGGAGACTACAAAAGGATATGATCAAAGTGCAGCAGATGATATTATTTGTCTTGACTTTCAGAAAGTATTTGATAAGGTGCCACATGAGAGGTTCGGCATCAAATTAAAAGAAGTGGCAGTTTAGGTGTAGTGTGTAGATTTGTGTGAAACTGTCTAAAACACAGGAAGCAGAGGGTGATGGTGCGAGGAACCTCATCAGAACTGGCCGATGTTAAGAGTGGTGTCCCGCAGGGGTCAGTGCTGGGGCCACTGCTATTTTTAATATATAGAAATGATTTAGATAGGGATATAAAAAAACAAGCTGGTAAACTTTGCAGATGATACCAAGATGGGTGGATTAGCAGATAATTTGGAATCCGTTATATCACTACAGAAGGACTTGGATAGCATACAGGCTTGGGCAGATTTGTGGCAGATGAAATTTAATGTCAGTAAATGTAAAATATTACAAGTAGGAAGTAAAAATGTGAGGTTTGAATACACAATGGGAGGACTGAAAATTGAGAGTACACCTTATGAGAAGGATTTTGGAATCATAGTGGACTCTAAGCTATCTACTGCCAGTCAGTGTTCAGAAGCCATTAAGTGGGCTAATAGAATGTCAGGTTATATAGCGCCCTGATGTGTGGAGTACAAGACACAGGAGGTTCTGCTCAAGCTTTATAACACACTGGTGAGGCCTCATCTGGAGTACTGGGTGTAGTTTTGGTCTCCAGGCTACAAAAAGGACATAGCAGCGCTAGGAAAGGTCCAGAGAAGAGCAACTAGGCTGATTCCAGGGCTACAGGAGATATGTGGAAAGATTAAAAGAGCTGAGTCTTTACCGTTTAAGCAAGAGAAGATTAAGAGTTGACCTGACTAAAGTGTTTAAAATTATGAAGGGAATTAGTCCAGTGGATCGAGACTGTGACTTTAAAAATGAGTTCATCAAGAACATGGGGACACAGTTGGAAACTTGTTATGGGTAAATTTCGCACAAACATTAGGAAGTTTTCTTTACACAAAGAATGATAGACACTTGGAATAAGCGACCAGGCAGTGTGGTAGACAGTAAGACGTTAGGGATTTTCAAAACTCAACTTTTAAGAGGACAGGACTGGCGAGCTTTGTTAGGTAGAATGGCTTGTTCTCGTCTAGATTGTTCTAATGTTCTAATCTCCTATTCCACCTCAACTGGCATCAACTGCAAAACAAACCAGTTTATTTCTTATGATCATTTATGTATAGTAAAATGAGCAGATGTCTAGCACTGATCTCTAAGGGACATTACTTTTAACACCCCCTAATTCAGGAAAAGTTCCTTTTATCATAAACCTTTGCTTCTGGACTTTAACCCAATAAACACTGGTGAACAGTAGGGAGAGACTGTTGTGATGTTTCATGAATGACAACATGAAGTCCTCAATGCAGTTGAGATGTGAGATTCACAATTCATGCTACTTGTCAAGTACTCAGTGGCAGACCATAGAAGACAATGGGATGACCTTACAAAATCCAGTATTAGCAAAAGAGAGTCTGTTGTGCCAGACGTTCCCCAAGAAAGGATTCTGTCCTGCTGTAGATGGCCATAATATAATCAAAAGGGCCTAAAAATGTTCTTATAATGAAAAAGACAAGAAACCCCACTGACATGTCTACTATGCAGTTTATTTGACCTGTGATGTTTCTGATAAGATCAGACTTAGAAGTACAGATGACACCCAAGGTGCCTGTGAATGTCAACATGCAAAACGTTTTACATGGAAATCACAAAATATTTTGTTAAAAATGTAGCTTACGGGCGGCACGGTACCGCAGTGGTAGCATTGCTGCCTCGCAGTTAGGAAACCTGGGTTCACATGTTCTCCCCGTGTCTGTGTGCGTTTACTTTGGGTGCTCTGGTTTACTCCCACAGTCCAAAGACATGCATTTTATGTGCACTGGCGATCCTAAATTGTCCCTGGTGTGTGTGGGTGTGTGTGTGTGTGTGTGTGTCCTGCGGTGGGCCGGCGCGCTGCCCGGGGTTTGTTCCTGCCTTACACCCTGTGTTGGCTGGGATTGGCTCCAGCAGACCCCCGTGGCCCTGTGTTAGGATATAGTAGGTTGGATAATGGATGGATGTAGCTTATCACGCTCCCTAATTCTGCATGGCTTATCAGTGAAAAATCCTTTTTGCTGTTCTCTTTTTTTTCCCAAGATAAAACTTTGCAAAGTAAGCAACTTAGAGTTCCCTTTTAAATTTCAAGGTTTCATTTTAGGGATGTCTAAACTACTAAATTTTGTACTGCAGTCAGTTAGATGTTTATACCGACTTTTCACTTTACATTAAGATCACAGACGAACATAAAGATAAAATACTTCATGGTGACTCAGTTCTGTACAACAATTTTTAGACAAATCTGTCAAGTTTATGCAAGCTAAACTGGAACTGAATTGGCAACACCAGTCTCAAGTCAAGTATATGTAAGGGAAAAGAAAACTAAAGGTTCAGGAATATGCCCAAGGATAATTAAGAATGGATGTTACTTCTAACGATTTTGTTTTTAAGTCAGTGTACAAAATAGTCTGCTGTTATCAGTACGTCACGTTAATTTTCCAGTGTAGTCTGAATCCCACAATCTTGCTGTGGAACTATGGAATATACAATAAATGAGACAGATAGTGTAAACACTTGGGTGGATGGATTGGCATCTCAGCTGGGATGGAGAACAATAATTTACCAGACTGGGAGGGCATAATGGATGGACTACATAAGTGGAAATGTAAACTGATTGGGTCAGCTGAAGGTTCTTATCCTAGTAGGGACAATCACGTAATGTATGGACTGGAGGAGACAAAGTGTCATCAATAGTTTACCCCCTAGTGATAGAGGTGGCACTGCTACCTGGTTCTGTCCCTGCCTGAACTCCCGTAGGGTTCCATGGGACCTGTAGTTTAGAAGGGCCACCCTGTTGGTGTCCCTGGGTGCCGCCAGAGAGCTCTGCTGGAAGAAGGTCCCCCTACTTTAAGGAACTTCCCCATGGTCGACCCAGAAGTGCTTCCTACAGGCAATGGTGTGGCACTAGAAAAACCCCCTGGTCTGGCATAAAAGAATCCAACTCATTGTCATCAGGTAGTCAGAGAAAGAAGTGGGTGGACATCACTCAGTAGTGGAGAGCGGAGGAGGTGACAAGAGAATCGAATTGTGATGGGGGCTGTGTTTGGTAAACAGAGGAACCCGCAAAAGGTATTTCATAAATTAAAATACTCCGTATTTGAACCAGTGATTGTGTGGTTTAGTTTTGTATAAGGGTAAGGGGCTCAGTGGCACCTCCTACTGGACATGATAGATAGATAGATAGATAGATAGATAGATAGATAGATAGATAGATAGATAGATAGATAGATATGTGAAAGGCACTATATAATAGATAGATAGATAGATAGATAGATAGATAGATAGATAGATAGATAGATAGATAGATAGATAGATAGATAGATAGATAGATAGATATGAAAGACACTATATACAGTAATAGATAGATAGATAGATAGATAGATAGATAGATAGATAGATAGATAGATAGATAGATAGATAGATAGATATGTGAAAGGCACTATATACAGTAATAGATAGATAGATAGATAGATAGATAGATAGATAGATAGATAGATAGATAGATAGATAGATATGTGAAAGGCACTATATAATAGATAGATAGATAGATAGATAGATAGATAGATAGATAGATAGATAGATAGATAGATAGATAGATATGAAAGACACTATATACAGTAATAGATAGATAGATAGATAGATAGATAGATAGATAGATAGATAGATAGATAGATAGATAGATAGATATGTGAAAGGCACTATATAATAGATAGATAGATAGATAGATAGATAGATAGATAGATAGATAGATAGATAGATAGATAGATAGATATGAAAGACACTATAGATAGATAGATAGATAGATAGATAGATAGATAGATAGATAGATAGATAGATAGATAGATAGATAGATATGTGAAAGGCACTATATAATAGATAGATAGATAGATAGATAGATAGATAGATAGATAGATAGATAGATAGATAGATAGATAGATAGATAGATAGATAGATATGAAAGACACTATAGATAGATAGATAGATAGATAGATAGATAGATAGATAGATAGATAGATAGATAGATAGATAGATAGATATGTGAAAGGCACTATATACAGTAATAGATAGATAGATAGATAGATAGATAGATAGATAGATAGATAGATAGATAGATAGATAGATAGATAGATGTTTTCTTTACTTTTTTAATTTCTTCAATTATATGGGGTTTGTCCAAGGGTACCCCAACACTCTAATGGTTTCTGTCTTGGTCTTAAAATACTGTATATATTTACAGCATAGACTCACTATAGTCTGAACACACACCAGAGTGACAAAAAAGGAAACAAATTAAAGAAAAACAAAAAATGTCTGATTTAATAATAATAATAAATAATTCTTTGCATTTATATAGCGCTTTTCTCACTACTCAAAGCGCTCAACAATTGCAGGTTAAGGGCCTTGCTCAAGGGCCCAACAGAGCAGAGTCCCTTTCGGCATTTACAGGATTCGAACCGGTAACCTTCCAATTGCCAGTGCAGATCTCTAGCCTCAGAGTCACCACTCTGCCTTGGCAGCTCCACTCCCAGAAAGGCACTATATGGGCGTATTGCCTTTTGGTATAAAGAAGACCCCGTAGCATTTCTTGACCCACTTCTGCTGAATAATTTGTTTGCTGAAAGTCCTCAGTGTTGGTGTGTCGGAGAGAGGACATGCAGCATTGTTCATAATGGCACTTGGATTTCTTTTAATTCTGTCTTTCACTATAACCTCCAGGGCATCCACATTGTGTCCCATAACTGAGCCTGCTCTTTTAATTAGCCTATTGATTCATTTGGGCATCTCTTTAAGTGATGTTACCAGCCCAGCACACCACAGCATAGAATATCGCACTGACTATCACAGAGCTGAAGATAATGTGATGGATGTCACTACCTACATTAAAGAAACACAGTTTCCTGTTCTGCCCTTTCTTCTGCACTTCCTCTGTATTCCGAGACCAGTCCAACTGGACATTGATGTGGACCCCCAAGTAGGAGTGCACCACCTCTACATCCACTCTTTGAATACTGACCTAACATGGAGGATCTTTAGTGTGGTGAAATTCAATAACCATGGAAAAGGAGCTATATAAATAAAATGTATTATGATTATTATTATTATTATTATTATTATTATTATTATTATTATTATTATTATTATTAGTTCAGTGTTTGTTTCCTCTCACATGATGTCTTTGTGGTTTCAGCTGTTGAATCCAGGCTACAACAAGAAGCCAAAGTGATTTACCCTAACACCTTTCTAAGGATGTGTGCAGTGCCACTAAGTGCAATCTTTTACACTTCACTAGCTGATGGATGACCTGGGAGCATCTTCAAGTTTTCATCATGATCTTTCTTTAATGCACCTAATGCTCCAACTATAACTGGCACAGTTCCAGTTTTATAGTTCCACACCCTGCTAATCTCAATTTCCAAATCCTTGTATTATTATTATTATTATTATTATTAGTAGTAGTAGTAGTAGTAGTAGTAACCATTTCATTTGTTTTGCTAAGTTGAAGACAATTCTTCCTATACCATGTAGCAAAGTTCTCCACCTGACTCCTCTCCTCTGCCTCATCCCCTTCATCAATGCACCCTATAAATGTTAAATTATCTGAGAATTTCTTCAAGTGACATGACCTGCCATTATATTTATAGGTAGAGGTGTACAGAGTGAAAAGAAAAGAAGATCAGACTGTTCCTTGTGGTGCTCCATTGTTGCTCACATTCATATCAGAATGCTTCACTAAGTGTAAAGTGACAAAAATTTCACATACAGTACTTATAAATTACAATGTCACAGTACAGGAGGTCAGTCATTGTCACAATATATTGCACATGTCGTCAATGTTTGTTAAGATGTCTGCTAGACCAGTTTCATATAACACACAGGAAACAAGGCCGCCTTAGTCAAGGTGCGACTCAGTGTAGAGCCTGATGACTGAGGCAGTGAAGATCGCACAATGTGCTCCTTGGAGCAATGCAGTTATCTCCGTCTGTAATTGAAGGTGCTCCTCTGTTTAGCCAAGATCTCATACAGGTGGCAGGAGTCATTGTCCTGAATAGTCATCAGCTTTCTGAGTGACCGTCTGTTCTACCATTACCTCCAGTAAGTCTAGCCTGACTGCTAAGTTTGAATCAGACTTTTTAACCAGTTTGTTTAGTCTGTTAACATCACCGGCACTAATGCCATTTCTCCAGCACACTACAGCATAGACAAAATGCACTGGCCTGTACAGAATGGTAGGAAACAAGTAAGAGCGGCCTACATGCACCAAACAACCTCACCCTCCACAGGAAACAGAGGTGACTCTAAGCCATCCTGTATACCAGGGGTCGTTAAACTCCGGTCCTGGAGGGTCCCAGTAGCTGCAGGTTTTCATTCTAACCCTTTTCTTAATCAGTGACCTGTTTTAGCTGCTAATTAAGTTCTTTTGAATTCATTTTATTTGACTTGGTCTTAGACTCAGACCCATCAAGTCAAGTCAAGTTGGGGAGCATGCACTGGTACAGTGCGTTGCTGCACCCACTACACATCGAAACAGCTCAGGATCCCGGTTGGCAACCCCCCAGGCAGACACGCGGTCCAGTCCTACCCTCCGGAAATGACCCTCTATCTGCCGCAGCCAGGTGTTACGTGGCCGACCCCTTGTCCTCGTCCAGCCACTTGGGTCCCCAACAATGAGGATCTTATGAGCCAGATCACCCTCAGGGAAACGCGCCGCATGGCCGTAGTGCCGCAACTGACGCTCCCTCACAATGCAGGTAATGTGCCTCATTTGGGACTCCATGAGCAACTGCTCATTCGACACAAAGTCAAACCAACAGTACCCAAGGATTTTCTGGAGAGACACAGTACCAAAGGAGTCCAGTCTTTGTCTCAGGTCACTGGATAGCGTCCATGTCTCGCAGCCATATAGTAAGACAGGAAGCACCAGGACTCTAAAGACTTGGACCTTTGTCCTTTGGCATTGATATCGGGAGCGCCATCACTCCCTTTTCAGGCAACCTAATGACCCCCCATACTCTCCCAATCCGTCTACTGACTTCATAGGAAGAGTCACCAGAGACATGAATGTCACTGCGAAGGTCAGTAAACTTCTCAATAAGGTCAACACTCTCTCTGCAAACAGACACAGTGATGATGGTTGTGCCCAAGAGGTCATTAAAGGCCTGGATGTTGGTTTTTATCAGGACATTCGCAAGCCCAGACACTCAGACTCCTCACTCAGTCTCTCGAGAGCCTCGATCAGAGCCTCCATTGACTGCGCAAAGATCACAGCATCGTCAGCAAAGTCAAGATCCGTGAATCTTTCTTCACCAATAGATGCCCCACAGCCGCTGGACCCCACGACCCTGCCCAACACCCAGTCCATACAAGCATTGAACAAACTAGCAGCAGAACATACCCCTGACAAACCCCAGAATCAACTGGGAAAAACGCAGAGGTCCTGCCTCCACTCTGCACAGCATTCACAGTACCAGTGTACAGGCCAGTCATGATCTCCAGCAACCTCGAGGTGATCCCGTGAACCCTCAGGATGTTCCACAGGGCAGCTTGATCAACTGAGTTAAACGCGTTGTGAAAATCAACAAAGGCTGCAAAGAAACTCTGCCGATATTCGCGTTTGCGCTCTATGAGAACCCTCAGTGCCAGGATGTGGTCGATGGTAGATTTCTTAGGCGTAAAACTAGACTGTTCCAGTCGCTGGTAGGTAAGCAAGTGATCACGGATCCAATTGAGGACGACCCTGGCAAGGACCTTACCCGTCACCGAGAGCAGTGTTATCCCCCTGTAGTTGCTGCAATCCAGACGATCACCCTTCTCTTTCCAGATAGGCACGACAAGTCCCGTTTTCCAGTCAGTTGGGATAATGCCAGTCTCCCAAATGGAAGCAAAGATTGCTTGCAATGCCAGGAGGACAGCCTTACCACCAGACTGGAGAAGTTCACCCCAGATACCTCAGATCCCTGCAGCCTTTCCCCCCCTCAGCTGGTTCACCACCTGCGCAATCTCAGTTAGACTGGGTGGTTCACAGCTAATTGGAGGATCAGCCTCAAATCTTTCTTGATCTTTTTTGCCTTGTTTTTCTAGTTGTGTACCTCATTTAGTTCATTCTAAATATAATCTTCATTTATAAAGATTCTTTGTTTAGACATGACTTATTGCTATGTATTAATGTGTTTTTGAGTATTTATGTGTCATATTTTTGTGTATTTTCTATTATGTATATTATGTATTTTTTTTGTCCTGAGCTGTTTATGCCTCCCACCACAATATCCGTTTCTATTGTGTGATAGTCCATCTCAGATGTCTCCAAACCCAGTGAAGCTATCGGTGCTTCTGAGTTTAGCTTCCTTTTTTCACAGTGCAGTTGTAACCAGCATTTGTAGATGTGTTAAGTCAAAGTCAAAGTGAACTTTATTGTCATCTCAACCATATACAAGTATACAGATAGATGAAATTGCGAAGCTCAGGGTCCACAGTATAACAACATGACGTGCAAATAATAAATTAAAAATAAAATTAAAAATTTAAATTTAAAATTAAAACACAAACAAGACAAGACATTGTGCAAAGACAAGACAAAGAAGTAGCAGCAATATTGATATGTAAGATATGTAATATAATAAATAAATAATAAATAATAGATATAGATAATACAGAAATTATCAGTGTATGATAATAGTTGTTTAAGACGTGTAAACAATGACAGGTCAGAATGTTTCACAGCAGAAGGATATCAAGAATGTCAAAATCCTTAAAGGTCCATCCATCATCCAACCCTCTATATCCCAACCATAGAGTCACGGGGGTCTGCTGGAGCCAATCCCAGGCAACACAGGGTGCAAGGCAGGAAACAAACCCCGGGCAGGGCACCAGCCCACCACAGGGCACACGCACACCAAGCACACACTAGGGACAATTTAGAATCGCCAATGCACCTATCCTGCATGTCTTTGGACTGTGGGAGGAAATCGGAGTACCCGGAGGAAACCCACGCAGACACGGGGAGAACATGCAAACTCCACGCAGGGAGGACCCAGGAGGCGAACCCAAGTCCCCAGGTCTCCCAACTGTGAGGCAGCAGCGCTACCCACCGTGCCGCCCTCCTTAATGGTCAGTATGAGATTTTCAGTTCTTCTCTACATGCACACTCGTCTTTTTAGGACAGTGGCCTGCATGTATAAAACTTCTGTTTTTAGTGGTGGTTGAGGCCATGTGGAAGGTCCCAGGGGGCAGCCTGGTGTTAAGGAGTCTAACAGCTTGGGGGTAAAAACTCTCCTGCAGCCTGGCAGATCTGGCTCTGATGCTGCAGTATCTTCTCTTGGATGGCAGAAGTGTGAAAAGTCCATGTGAGGGGAGTAAGGGGTCCTGCACAATGCTGCAGGCCTTGCGGACACTGCGTTTGTAAAATATGTCCTGTAGTGAAGGGAGAGGCACCATAATAATGTTCTCTGCTGTCTTCACTATCCTTTGCAGGCGCTTGCGGTCGGATATGTTGCAGTTGCCATACCAGACCGTCATGCAGCTGGTCAGAACACTCTCAATGGTGCCTCTGTAGAACATGGTGAGGATGGAAGGGGGAAGACTTGCTCGCTTCAGCCGCCTCAGGAAGTGTAGTCTCTGCTGGGTTTTCTTGATTAGTGATGAGGTGTTATGTGTCCACGTAGGTTCCTCAGTTATGTGCACACCGAGGGACTTGGTACTCCTAACAGTCTCCACATCTAAAACCGTTGATGCTGAGCGGGATGTGGGCAGGACGTGATTTTCTGAAGTCCACGATTATCTCTTTTGTCTTGTCGACACTGAGAGATAGATTGTTGTCTTCACACCATGCAGACAGCTGTTCCACCTCATCTCTGTATGCTGTTTCATCATCCCTGCTTATCAGTCCCAGCACCGTCGTATCATCCGCAAATTTGATGATGTGGTTGGTGTTGTGTATGGCTGTGTCAGTCGTGAGTCAGCAGTGTGAACAGCAGTGGACTAAACACGCAGCCCTGCGGTGTTCCAGTGTTCAGTGTGATGATGCTGGAAGTGTTGCAGCCCATCCGAACTGACTGGGGCCTCTCTGTCAAGAAGTCCAGGATCCAATTGCAGAGGGTGGTGTTCAGTCCCAACCTGCTCAGTTTTACAACCAGTTTTGGAGGGATGATTGTGTTGAAGGCAGAGCTAAAGTCTATGAATAGCATCCTGACATAGGTGTCTTTTTTATCCAGATGTGTCAGGGAGAGGGCAGAGCACATGGCATCCTCAGTTGACCTGTTTGAGCGGTATGCAAACTGAAGAGGATCAAGGGAGACAGGGAGATTAGTCTTTATGTGTGATATGACTAACCTTTCAAAGCACTTCATTATGATTGCCGTGAGTGCAACTGGTCGGTAGTCATTCAGGCATGTCACTGATGACTTCTTCGGCACTGGTATGATGGTGGTCGACTTGAAGCATTCTGGGACTGACGACTGGCTCAGAGATGTGTTGAAGATGTCTGTGAGGACACCAGCCAGTTGACTGGCACATTCTTTGAGCACACGACCAGGTATGTTGTCAGGTCCTGCAGCCTTGCGTGGATTGACTCTGGATAGAGTCCTCTAAATGTCAGTTATGGAGAAACAGAGTACCTGGTCAGTGGAGGGAGGTGTTGCTTTTCTCGCCGGCTCTTTGTTCTGTGCCTCAAACCATGCAAAGAAGTTGTTCAGCTCATCCAGAAGGGAGGCATCACCATCGCTGCTGTGTGAGCTGGGCTTGTAGTTTGTAATTGTCTGAACGCCCTGCCACATACGACATGTGTCTCTGGTGCTGCACGTATGCCCACTTAGCTCTCTTTATACCGCGAGACAAGTTGGCTCTGGTCACCCTGAGGGTGGCCTTGTCTCCAAATCTGAAGGCTGCATTTCTGATCTTGAGCAGCTTATGCACTTCTCTCATCATCCAGGGCTTTTGGTTGGCTCTTGTGGTAACATCCTTGGTAACAGTAACATCCTCTATGCATTTGGAGATGTAGCCAGTTACAGAGTCTTCATTGTGTTATTTGATAAAGGTTTGCCAAAGTACTCTTGAGAACATGTGGTTATATTACTCATTGGTGAATGATGGCTCTTGATGCAGGGCTGACCGAGGGATTGTAGATCATGAACAGTCAGGTTAGGCTTGCATCCTTGCCCTTCATGCACAAAAATTTCTCCAGATACCTTGAATCTTTTAATTATATGATGCACTGTTGAGGGTGAAGTACCCAACTTCTTTGAGGTTCTTTGTTTTTAGTACCAGGGTGTTGTACCGTGTTAGCCATTATGGATGCAATCAGAAGTCAAGCAAAATGACACCATTTATTGGCTAAATGAACAGATTACAATATGTAAGCTTTCAAGGTAGAAAAGGTCCCTTCTTCAGGCAAGATGTAATCATTAATTGCAGATGTAGATGTAGATTATAAGATGTAGATATAGATTGTAAAATGTAGATGTAGATGTAGATTGTAACATGCAGATGTAGATTGTAATCAGTTACCTCTGACGTGAAGAAGAGGATTTGGCTGTCTTAAAAGCTTGCATATTGTAATCTGTTCAGTTAGCCAATAAAAGGTGTTATATTGCTTGACTTTTCATTAAGTTTATTGTTTTTAAACATCAAAATGACGTTCTTATGCATTTGTGGGAAAAGTGGTGATCCTCAGCCCATCTTCGGTACTAAAAGACTAAGCCCTTCATGGATGTACCAAAGCATAATTATAATCACCTGTTGAACATCATCACTTTCTACATACATCATTACTTTCTCCTTCTTAGAACACAGAGGAACTCTATAAGAAGGGCAGATCAGGCTCTTCTTCCTTAGGAGACTCCATTCCTTTAATGTGGGTAATAATAATAATAATAATAATAATAATAATAATAATAATAATAATAATAATACATTTTATTTATACAAGCCGCCTTTCAGAGAACTGAAGGACACCGAACAAACAATAAATAAATAAATAAATAAAAGACACAATTATAAACAACTTAAAACATCAGAAAATCTAAAAATTAAAACCAAACAAAACCACTGTAATCAGAAGGAAAAAGAAAACCCCATTTTAAACAGATGCGTTTTAAGTTTGCATTTGAAAAATGAATATGATTTGATGTTTTGGAGCTCCGCAGGTAATGAATTCCAGAGCTTGGAAGCAGAACGGCTGAAAGCTCTGCTCCCCATGGTTGTTAGACGGGCAGGAGGGACGGTCAGATGGGTGGAGGAAGAGGATCTAAGGTTACGGGATGGAGTGGCAACATGAAGAAGGTCAGACAGATATGGAGGGGTGAGGTTATGGATGGCCTTAAATGTTAATAGCAGAATCTTAAAATCAGTACGAAACTTGATCGGGAGCCAATGAAGCTGCTGCAAGACCGGAGTAATATGGTGAATAGGTGGGGATCGAGTGATGATACGTGCTGCAGAATTCTGGACTAACTGAAGCTTATGAAGAGATTTATTAGGGAGACCAAAGAGGAGTGAATTGCAGTAGTCCAGCTGAGAAGTGACAAGACTATGAACAAGAATGGCAGTGGTATGAGGAATGAGGGAGGGGTGAATGCGATTAATGTTACGTAGGTGGAAGTAAGCAGACCTGGTGATGTTATTAATGTGACATTGGAAAGATAGAGTACTGATATCTTCGAGGATGACACCCAGACTCTTGACCTGAGATGATGGGGAAAGCGCAGAGTTATCAATAATAAGAGAAATATTATTGGTTTTGGATAATGATGATTTTGAACCAATGAGGAGAACCTCAGTTTTGTCACTGTTTAATTTAAGAAAATTCGAAGAAAGCCAGGATTTAATTTCAGAAATGCAGTCAATAAGCGAGGGTGGTGGAAAAGAGGAGGTGGGTTTACTAGCAAGGTAGAGCTGGGTGTCATCAGTATAACAGTGAAAATGAATGTTATATTTGTGAAAAATATTGCCAAGGGGAAGAAGGTAAATAATAAAAAAAAGAGGCCCCAGGACAGAGCCCTGGGGCACACCAGAAGTAACAGCGGTGGGTTGGGATGTGAAGGTTTTAAGCTGTATGAACTGAGTCAGTGCGGCCTGAGAGGTAGGATCTGAACCAATCAAGTAGAGTGTGAGTGATGCCAATGTAGTGACATCTTTGACATCTTCTACAACTCTGTGATGTCCAGTGTGATTCTCCATGCTGTGGTTTGCTGGACTGGTAACATCACTTCAAGAGAGGCCCACTGAATCAACAAGCTAATTAAAAGGGGACACAATTTTTTTCTCCTGAGTTGGGGTCCCATCTCTGTTGAGCTAGACCTAATGTGGCAGCTACAACTTTCTTTATGCCTATTTATTTGATTCTTTTGGTTTTCCCATTATGAATTCATCCCTTTTTGTGATTGCTTTGTATTACAGACCTCCATTTTTGATAAAGAACATGTTTTTGATACTTTTGTTCCGGTTAATAGAGTTGCACCAGTGATGAATGCGCCACTGTGATCTGTCCGCGTGATTGCTTTTATTACAAGTATGTGCGGTTCACATACATACGTGATTACATTTTTAGCAATACAGCTCATTTAATAAGTAAAGCGATGAGCAGATGAATCTTATTAGGCAACTAAAGGAAATTCATTGACTCTGCATTAAGAGGAGTTCCAACTTAATGGTTAATTCTAATGTGTAAGGAAAAATTAAGGAAATTAAGGAGGCTGATAAAAGATGCAGTTTTCTAAGTTGTTTACCAGTATTTGAAGTGTTTGTCAGCAGAAAGTGTATTCTTAAGGTTAATGGAAGTTAATGGAAACATTTGTAATGTGTAGTAGTAATAGCAGATGGTTAACACAAGTAGTAATGGTCAGCAGAAAGTCTGCTCTCATTTGATTGGCTACGTTTTGAAACAAAGAGACTGCCATGAGAGTATAAAGTGAACTGCTCCGGCCTGAGAGTCCCAAAGCACAAGAGAGTTCCAAAAAATGCTCAAAAAGTTCTTCCAAAAATGCCATCTAGTGGGAGGATTTATCATCAAACCCTGGTAAGATACAAGGACACACTCAGGATCTTTATAAAATTTAGAATTTACGTCACAAAGAAGGTCTGTTACAATGTGAAGCTCCTGACCTGGAGTGCCAGATCTTCAATTTTTTTTTAAATAATAGATACTTATACTTTTATTATAGTTTGCCCAGACAAACAAGATGAACTAAACTTACTGGAGCAAATAACATCAAAGCATCTTCTTCTTTTGAATTGTACCAGTAATAAATTATCTATCTATCTATCTATCTATCTATCTATCTATCTATCTATCTATCTATCTATCTATCTATCTATCTATCTATCTATCTATCTATCTATCTATCTATCTATCTATCTATCTATCTATCTATCTATCTATCTATCTATCTATCTATCTATCTATCTATCTATCTATCTATCTATCTAATAATACAATACTGATGCTCTGTACAAGAGAGGACAGAACCGACTATACTTCCTTAGAAGGCTGGCATCTTTCAACATCTGCAATAAAATGCTGCAGATGTTCTATCAGACAGTTGTGGCGAGCGCCCTCTTCTATGCAGTGGTGTGCTGGGGATGCAGCATAAAGGAGAGGGACGCCTCACGCCTGGACAAACTGGTGAGGAAGGCAGGCTCTATGGTAGGCACGGAGCTGGACAATTTGACATCCGTGGCAGAGCGACGGGCGCTCAAAGGCTCCTATCAATTATGGAGAATCACTGCATCCACTGAACAGGATCATCTCCAGACAGAGGAGCTGCTTCAGCGACAGACTGCTGTCACCGTCCTGCTCCACTGACAGCCTGAGGAGATTGTTCCTCCCCCACACTATGCGACTATTCAAATCCACTTTAGGGGGTAAACGTTAACATTATACAATGTTATTGACTGTTATACCTGCATTTTTATCACTCTTTAATTTAATATTGTTTTTTATCAATATGCTGTTTCTGGAGTATATGAATTTCCCCTTGGAAATCTATCTATCTATCTATCTATCTATCTATCTATCTATCTATCTATCTATCTATCTATCTATCTATCTATCTATCTATCTATCTATCTATCTATCTATCTATCTATCTATCTATCTATCTATCTATCTATCTGTCATATAGTGCCTTTCAAATCTATCTATCTATCTATCTATCTATCTATCTATCTATCTATCTATCTATCTATCTATCTATCTATCTATCTATCTATCTATCTATCTATCTATCTATCTATCTATCTATCTATCTATCTATCTATCTATCTATCTATCTATCTATCTAATTTACCATCTTTAAACATCTGTTGCGATGGTTTGCCTCAGGCCATTGATTATTTTATCATCTGGAAACAGAGATGTGTGAAAAGATCAGAAGGACAGCCAACCAATCAAATATCATATAATACCACATGTCACGAAGCCCCATGTCACATGCCACAAAGCCCCAAGTGGAATTATAACATAAATATGGCTTGTACGACAGACCCAAAACAGTGATGACAGAAAGGACAACAGGAGTGGGCAAAGGCAACATCAGAAGAGCAGGCCGAGACATGTGTGATTGTTTCAACTGAACGTCAGCGTAAGCATCTTATGAATAACACCGATCACTAGGTCAAAAACCATCCCAGGACAACATCCAATCCTTGACATTTTCTGTAAGCTCTTTCTAAGGACTATATCCAGACTCTTACTATCAATTTTATTGTCCATCATATCTTATTCTGTTTGGTATTACAGTATTTGATAATAAATAACACTTTGCTTTTTTACATTTTCTATGCTTTGTTCTTGTATCTAGTGTGACTAAAATAATACATTGAAAATTAAGACACCTGTGTGGGACGTTCACAACTCTTCTTCCTCACAGGGTTATCAAAGGCTAGAGGTCACTCCTCAATAGAAAGACATATTGTTTGGTTCGGTAAGTGGCATGTAACCAAAAGAGTTGTATTTTTAATTGTGTGACTTCCGCATGTTTGTCAGTGGTAGTGATTGTAAGTTTTTAAGTAGAGACCCCCATTGTGTGAAGATTAGAATGAATTATTAATAATGAATGAATTGGTGGATAATCTTAATTCCAATAATTTATTTGAGATCTGCAAGTCCGGCTTTACATGTTATCATGGTGTTGAGATGGCCCTCCTATTTAATGACATCTCTGTTATTACCGACTCAGGTGGGGCTACGGTCCTTGTCCTCTTAGACCTTGTCTCATCTTTTGACATTACTGACCATGAGATCGTGATGTAGCAGCTTGAACATCTGGGGGGGCTTAAAGAGGCTGCTCTTAACTAGTTCAGGTCATATCTTACTGGTAGACACTTTTCTTTTTCATCTACTGCTCCTGTGCAATGTGGTGTTCCTCAGGGATCCATTCTGGGTGGAGTTTTATTATTTTATTTTCTATATATCTTCATCCTATAGGAGCTATTTTCAGGAAATGTAATATTTCTTTTCACTGTTATTCTGATGATACACAGGTTTATATTCCAGTTTGTAACTCTGCAATTAATCAACTACACAATTGTCTTTTTGAACTAAGATCCTGGATGGCTGACAATGTTCTTGATCTCAATCAAAAAAATAAATAAAAAACTGAAGTGCAGATAGCTGGTCCTGCAGCCAAAGCTCAAATTGGTTTTTGAACGCCTCGGCTCTTTCGCTGACTTTTGAAAACCTCAAGTCCATAATCTTGGTGTCATTTTTCACAGTAACCTCTCTTTTGAGAAACAGATTAACTCTGTAGCCAAGAGATGCTTTTTCCAGCTTCATCTTTTAGCTAAGGGCAAACCTATTTTATCTCCCAGGGATCTTGAGAATGTTATTTATGTTTTTATCTTTTCTTGGCTTGATTACTGTAACGCAGCAAAAACAGGTCACTAATTAAGAAAAGGGTTTGAATGAAAACCTGCAGCCACTGCGGCCTTCCAGGACTGGAGTTGGGCACCCCTGCAGTAACACATTGTATTCTGGGATCAGCAAATCCCTGATGCGCAGGTTCAGAATGTTACTGCCTGTTTTGTGGTTGGGGCAAGAAAGTTTGAGTCTGTTTCTCCAATATTAGATAGATAGATAGATAGATAGATACTTATTAGCTTCTTTACACTGGCTGCCTGTTAGATTAGATTATATTATTTATTTATAAAAGTACATTTGAAACAACAGCGGTTGTGCCAAAGTGCTGTACAACGAAGCATTAAAATAAACACAATGCAAACATTCATGCAGAAGCAGATTAACTCTTTGAGGGCTGAATATTTTTTCCAAAAAATTCAGTTTTCTGAAAAGCACACAAAGCAATGATTTCAACATAAAATTTCTTTTTCTACGTGCTGTGGCTACTGTCGGTGCATGTTTGGCAACTCTGGCGGCAGTGGCTGCACAGGAGCACCTCGATGGCCTGCAGAAATGCACGTTGGGCCAGCTGCCTGTCTGTCTTCGTACAACCGCTGGGCAGCAGTGGCAGTCACAGTGTGACGCAATATGGGTTGTACCTCATGTCATCATAAGAGGTGGTCCTCCCAGGTGAACACTGCTGTAGGTATATCAGCTACACAAACGTTTTCAACACCACGATAAACTGGGGACTGATCAGCTGATGCTGGTACCTCACTTTTGTTTTTGATGTCCATCTTCTGATCACTTGTATCAAATTCCAAGTCTGACAAGTCAGAGTCTGATTCAGTGATAATATGTAAAACGTCCATGGAGTATTTAGTCTCTCGCTAAATGTCGATGCCATTTTAGAGGATCTTTGCTCTTCGCTACTCATGCAGGGAATCGAGGTTAAATCAACAAAGCTACTTAAGTTTACTTCTAGCAAAGAGAGTCAAATATAAACATATGGGTGAGTTTTGTCACAGTTTACAGCTGATTACCGTCCTCTACCTCTGAATTTCGACAAAAGTCGACATCAGCCCTGAAAGAGCTAATAAAACAACCAATTATAATATCCACCACAATCCCATTATACACAGTGAAAGGCGTGAGAAAACATAGAGGTCTTAAGCCGACTTTTAAAAACCTCAATAACTACAAGGAGTCATTTTCCAGATGACTTCAGTGCTCTTGGTGCCACATAGATATGAAGGAGGTCACAGATGTATTTTGGAGAGAAACCATGCAAGGCTTTAAAAACAAATAATATATACTATATTAAAAAAAAAAATTAAAAACCACACTTATATTAAGTAAAAAAATGTAGTAAAAAATAAAAAATAAGTCACTCATACTTCACTCATAAAATAAAAGGTGGGTGCTTTTGCTAAGATTTTATGAAGTCTTTTTTGAATGTTGATTGATGAACAGTGCCCACGCTTTTACTTTACAAGTATTTTTTACTTTTTAGTACACTTTTTAACTTAATATAAGCATTGTTTTAAAATATATATACAGTGGAACCTCGGTTCACGAACGTCTCGGTACACGTACAACTCGGTTTACAACCAAAAAGTTCGCCAAACTTTTGCCTCGGTTCACGACCACACACTCGGTGTACGAACAAGCCAGTTTCCCTTTCGGTTTGTGCGCTGCACGTGTTGCATTGTTCTCCGTGCGTGCGTGCTTTCGCTGTGAAGTCTTTGTGCTCTATTTCATTTCCCTTCTGGTTCGTATGCGCTGATTACTGTATTTAAGCACGTGTTCAGCCTCTCCCTGTTCATTGTTCTCAGTCAGACTTGCGTGCTTTACCTGTGAACTCTTTGTGCTCTACAGTATTTCGTGTGCTTTTGCAGTTAACCATGGCTTCTAAGCAAGTGAAGAGTGGTGAGAATTATTGAGACTTAATTATGAGAAGTGTTGCAATGTTACTTTTCTCTTTTTTCAAATGTTCATTTTTTTCCCTGTGCTTAAAACTCATTTAAAAAGTGTGTTTACAGCAATCGGGTTGTAATGCTATTCGCGTGAACTTGGTTGGCTTTTAAATAAAGTTCAAATTTGTTCAAATGTTCCTTTTTTTCCCCCTGTGCTTAAAACTCATTTAAAAAGTGTGTTTACAGCGATCGGGTTGTAATGCTATTAGCTTGAACTCCTGCAATGTTACTTTCTTGGTTGGCTTTTAAATAAAGTTCGGATTTGTTCAAATGTTCCTTTTTGTCCCTGTGCTTAAAACTCATTTAAAAAGTGTTTATACTGCTGCATTGTTACAGAGAGAGGTTTGGGGGGGCTGGTAAGGGCTCACGTGCTCTTTGCACTCCAGGCTGCAAAAGAGAGAGGCAGGCACACACACACAGGCGCGGGAGAGAGTGGCACGCACACACACAGGAGCGCTAGAGAGACACACACACAGGCACACCAGGCTTGCAAAAGAGAGACGCACGCACACACACACAGGCGCTAGAGAGAGAGCGAGTGAGGGACGTATAAGGTAGAGAAGGCTTGTTTTTGTTTTCACTTCTGTTTACAGCGATCGGTTCATAGCCTGCATTGTTGCAATGTTACTTTTCTTGGTGGTTTATTAAATTACGGATTTTTCAAATGTTCATTTTTTCCTCTGTGCTTAAAACTCATTAAAAAAAGTGTTTTTAGCGAGCGGTTCATGGCACTATAGCGCAAACTATTGCAGTGTTAGCTTTCTCTGTTGTTCAAGGTTTTCTCAGTGATATTCAATGTTTTTACATTTAGTTTACCATTACGCTGTGCATTCTATGGTATGATTAACTATATTTGTGCTTAAAAACTAATATATATATATATATATATATATATATATATATATATATATATATATATATATATATATATATATATATATATATACATACAGTTCGTACAGTCTGGAACGGATTAATTGTATTTACATACAATCCTATGGGAGAAATTGCTTCGGTTCACGACCAACTCAGTTTACGACCAGAGTTTTGGGACAAATTATGGTCGTGAACCGAGGTTTCACTGTATATATATTATTTTATATATAACATTATAATTATTTTATATATTATTTTCAACTTTTTCAATGTTCTATCTGTTACTATCGCCATCTATTGGTGAAATCTCGAACTGTTCTTCATATGAAAATTTCATTTTCTAATTAACATGGATTAATTGATCAAACTGATGATTGATTCATGTATTTTCATTGGAAGTGAGTAAGTGTGCAAAAGTTCAAGTCATTTGGACAATAGGAAGTGGGTTAAATATTGATTACAAGATTTGTACCAGACAACAAACAGGTGAAGTTAAAATAAGCGTGGTAATAAAAACAACAAGATCTTAAAATCAATGTGACACCTCACCGGTAGCCAATGGAGAGAGAGGCTAAAATGGGGGAGATGTGATCCTTTTTTCTCGACTCAATTAAGAATCTCGCTACAGGTGTTTTGAACCAGCTGAAAGCGCGACAGAGCAGATTTGGGAAGACCCACATATAAAGAATTACAGTAATCTAGCCGAGATGTAATAAAGGCATGAATGACTGCTTCCAAGTCCTTCTGTGACTTTTAGTTTAGAAATTTGCCTCAGTTGGTAAAAACTGGACTTTACTACGTGGAGATTTGTTTTTCAAAACTTAGTGACGACTCGAAGATGATACCTGACATCATTATGAATCATTGCTGCCAAGGAGCCTAACTGAGTGCTCCTCAGGGCCAGCCAATCCGATGAAAGGACCCCTCTACCCCACGATTCCTGTGATCCTCACCAGAGATGACTTTTCCTTAGGCAGGCAAAACAACTTGGCAGGTGGGCCGTGGCACCAAGTACCACATTTGAGTACAGAGCAGAGAAACAGAACAGGTGAGGGTTAGTAACAAATTATAACTATCATATTACTTATGTTTTAGTGCTAATGACTAACAACAGAGATGCAGTCTGTACAGTTGATCAGCAGCTCTAGTCAGGGTGTGCTAAACTGAAGTAGTGAGTCTTCAGCCGGGATTTAAAAGCTGAGACCGAAGGGGCATCTCTTATAGTAGCAGGCAGACCATTTCATAGTTTAGGGGCCTTGTAACTAAAAGCTCGACATCCCACTGTTATTTTATTAATGCTTGGAATCATAAGCAGACCAGCATCTTGAGATCTTAATGTGCGTTCTGGTTTGTAAGTCATGATAAGTTCAGACAAGTAAGCTGGACCTTGGCCATTTAATTCTTTATATGTTTATCCCTTTAACCGCCAACTCCCTAAATATTCCCCACGCCAGGCGAAATCTGAACAATTTTCGTTTTTTTACTTTTTTACATTTATTCAAGCAGTATTGACCACTAAATGTTGTGCAAGTTCTAGAAATGGGCAAACACATACAACTGGAGTACCAGTTATCCATCCAAATGGTGTACCCATTGTCCAATAGTGGTAGGGCAAGGTACACAACAATTTTCTCTGAAAGTCCAAAGTCCTTACATTCATCTGGCAACACTGCTGAAATACTACTAATAGGATCCTCTTTGCCAGTGTATACACGAAATCTATAAATGTAACCTGAATTCTCAGCTAAGCAAAACATCTTGATACCAAACCGTGCCCTTTTCAATGGTAGATACTGTCGAAACTGTAAGCGGCCCTTCCACAACAATAAACTTTCATCAACTGCAACTGACGATCCTGGCATGTAGGGCAACTGAAATGCTTCAAATAAATGGTCAATCAAAGGACGTAGCTTGAACAAGCGGTCGCGGTTTGGATCTTTCTTATCTGGCTCATTTCTGTTGTCATTCAAATGAAAGAATTTCAGCAGCAAAGAGAATCGGTTACATTTCATGATAGCTGCAAAAATAGGTGTTGCATACATAGGATCTGTAGACCAGTACATCTCAATATCTGGTTTTCTGATTATTCCCATCAAAATCAAAATCCCAATGAATTTTTTCATTTCGTTTTCATCAGTGTCTACCCAAGCACGAACACGGGAATGTGGAGGTAAATTGGGATTTTTCTCAATAAACTGTGCTGCATACAGATTTGTCTGATGAACAAAATGTCTGATCAAATCAGGTGACACAAACAGCTCATAAAACTGCTCAGCAGTGTAATTGTTTACATCAACAGTAAAGCCACACGTTGTCTCAAACGGATGCAGAAAAGGTAGTTCACCACGGGCAGCAGTCCAGTTGAGATGCTGGGGATACACCCACTCATCGCCGTCATCCGATGCGTCTTCATTCACAGTATCATGCAGCGCACGTTGCTGCTCATCATTGTCGCTAAAATCTTCTTCAGAACTGCTACAATCATGATCAGAATTGTCCAAAATCGCCTGCAAAGCCTCACTTGAAGTCAGTTTACGTTTCGCCATATTCACAGCTGTCACTTCCAATTCACGTCACATAACCAGCCCAAACAACCACAGAGTTGTCGAAATACAATGTAGTAATAATACTCACGCCAAACCGTCAGTTATACTACGCGCCGTGCATTCATATAACCATAGGCAAATGTGCCAGATAATTCCGGCAGTATGGCGTTAGCAATAAAACAACGATGCCGGATATATCCGGCAGAGAGCGGTTAAGGGGTTAAAGGAGGATTTTGAAATTTGCCCTAAACTTAACCGGGAGCCAGTGTAAGGATTTAAGAACTGGAGTTATATGTTCATATTTTATTGTTATTGTAATAATTCTTGCAGCTGCATTTTGGATTAACTGGAGGCTGTATAAAGAACAGTTTGAACATCCAGTGAACACCACATCGCAGTAGTCAATCCTACTAGAAATAAATGCATGAATTAATATCTCAGAATCCTGTTTATTTAGAAGGCGCCTTAATTTCCTAACATTTTTAAGATGGAAGAAACATGATTTGGACAACTTTGTAATATGCGCTTTAAATGACATGATTATATATGATTATAGATTATTATTATTAATTATTATTGTTAATTATTATATATGATTATAGAGTCAAAGATAACTCCTAGACTGCGGGCTGATTCAGTAAAATTAATGATGATTCCAACCGATTTGAATGATGACAAAATATTGTTGTGATCAGCGTCATTCCCTCCCACTGCTGATGGCCGTGCCCAAGAGGTCATTAAAGGCCTGGATGTTGGTTTTTATCAGGACACTCACACGCCTAGACCCTCAGACTCCTCGCTCAGTTACTCGAGAGCCCTGATCAGAGCCTTCATTGACTCCATGAAGATCACAGCATCGCTGCCAAAGTCAAGATCAGTGAATCTTTCTTCACCAACAGATGCCTGACAGCTGCTGGACTGTCTTGCTATATGGTTGCGAGACATGGACGCTATCCAGTGACCTGAGATGAAGACTGAACTCCTTTGGTAGTGTGTCTGTCTGGTGAATCCTTGGGATCCACTGGTATGACTTGGTGTTGTTCATGGAGTCATAAACAAGGCTCATTACCTGCTTTGTGTGGGAGCCTCAGTTACGGCACTATGGCCATGGGGTGCAATTCCCCGATGGTGATCTAGCTTACACGATCCTCATTGTTGAGGACCCGAGCAGCTTGACCAGGCCAAGTGGATGCCCACATAACACCTGACTGCTGCAGATAGAGGCTCATTTCCAGGGAGGGGACTGGGGTTTTGCCAACTGGGATCCCGAGCTGTTTCGTCATGTGGTGGCTGTGGCAACATACTGTAGCAGTGCATGCTCCCCAACCTGACCTAACCTGTTATATAGTAATAAACTGTTGAATATAAATCATGAGTATATATGATCAAGCAATATAATGCACTAGTGAGACCACATCCAGAGTATCCTGTGCAATTCTGGTTACCACACTGCAAAAAAGACATAGCAGCACTTGAAGGATCCCGAGCTTTTTAGTCGTGTGGTGGGTGCGTCAGTACGCTGTACCAGTTGCATGCTCCCCAACCTGGCTATGAAGCTAAGGATATGCGCTGATACACAAGAAGGCTTGAAAAGAGTTGGGGAATTGCCCCTTATAATGTCCAGAAGATATGCAAAAAAAAATCTCAGTTATTCGGATCAAAAATCAGAGAAATTTGACAGCATAGAGCAGTAAGTAGATTGGTTTTTATAGACAAAATGGTGGCCGGAAGGAAGTATGCATGGAAACGGCGTCACAACAGAAAGGGCGGAAGTGACGTCATCATGCGGGGACCAGAAGTGACGTCATCATGCGGGGACCGGAAAGTGACGTCATCATAAGGAGCCGAAAGGGGGAATGATGTTGGGTTCTGAACGCCATTTTAAGGATTTTAATTTTGCAGATGGTAGGTGAAATGTTTTCTTATTTTTCTTCAGTATTTCTGGTGAGAGAAGAGGAGAGGCATTAATGCTCGATAATAAACCTTCGCTCACCTTAGGCCTTGTTGGCTGCCTCCTAAGCGCTCGTGTGTGACACCAGTTACTGCTAGAAGGGATTTTCCATCATTGGGCCCTTGAGCGAGGCCCTCAACCTGCAGTTGTTCCAGCAATAACTGCATTTTGTTGTACCTGTACAATGACAATATCAGGGAATCATTATTATTATTATTATTATTATTATTATTATTATTATTAAGCGAACTGGTTGCACCAGTGAGGATTTAGCGCTGTCATATTAAAGGGGGGATTGCTTATTGGATCAATCATTTTGTGTTTTCCATTTACAATTAATTTAGATCTGCTTTCACTTTAACATTTAAGAGTCCTTTCCTGTTGATCAGTGTCAAAACAGCCAAATTAAATCTGCTGCGATAAAATGTTGTATAACAAGAAAAGAAAATGTGAACACATCTGAAAGAGTGAATACTTTTTATAGGCACTATAAATTAAATTAGGACAAAACATTATTGCTTTGCTACTGAAGGACTCTAAGTAAGTTTGGAAGATTGGTTCCGTTCCTGCAGCTTTATGGGAAATCATTTCAGAAAGCAATGATCTACCGTACACACAGTTTTATAATACCTGACATTTATTAAAAATAAATCCCTGTGTCTGGCCTGTAAAGTGTACCTTGATGAATTTAGGTAAAGCTACAGTAGTTTGCTTCTGTCAAATATATACAACAAAGGTAGAAGTACACCAGGTTTAATTTAAGAAAGTGCTTTTTCCATGAAATATTAATGCCTTCCAATGAAGACACGGCTATCTGGACAAACCACTTACTGAACGTACAAATGCGGGAGGCAGATTCCGGTTCGGAGATTGTAAATCCGCTGCATAAACCGCCTCAGGATTTATAAGAAATTCTTCCAATATATATATCATGAGTGTATCTCCCTGAAATAAATATTTTATACAGACAAAAGTCCGCTATGCTCTATATTTAATCTCAATTAATTTTTAATGTTTAAAAATCCATTTGTTGTCATGCAGAGATTTCGTCTTCATCAAATATTTGCAGTTTGCTCTTTGACATGCTTTTCTAACGCATGGTGTATTGGATTTTCATTGTGTATGGCCTCTGGTTGCATCCCAGAATGGAAATATATGCAGCCTGATCAATTAGAGTCTTCAGTGCGCCAATATGAATGTTGCGCTGGTTTCTACTTTATGCCCATTGCTGATGCATAAGCTGTTGGCATTCTGACAACCATCATTGGCTAAGGCAGTCAGTAAGTAGGTGGATGGATGAAAACGTTTCTTCTGCCGTAGAGGGGAAAAGAGAGCTACGCATTGCAGTTATTCCGCTAAAAAGTTTACTGTATTTGAAAGTAAGAACTGGTGTACTGGTGTACGTGCTGGGGCACTGGACTTTAAACCAAAAGTTGTCCCAGTTACTGATTTACAGATTAACCCAAATCAAGTTATTTAATTGGCCTGTTCCCCGATTATAACAAAAGACATTTGTAAATAGTCAACCTTAATAAAAGGACAAGTATAGATAGATAGATAGATAGATAGATAGATAGATAGATAGATAGATAGATAGATAGATAGATAGATAGATAGATAGATAGATAGATAGATAGATAGATAGATACTTTATTAATCCCAAGGGGAAATTCACAAGTATCTGTGTGTGTGTATGGGTGTGTGCATGTGTGTGTTTGTGTGTGTACGTGTGTGTGTGTGTGTGTGTGTGTGTGTGTGTGTGTGTGTGTGTGTGTGTGTGTGTGTGTGTGTGTGTCTGTCCGGTTACTCTGTCTCTCTTATGTGCCATTTAGTACTGAATTTGTAAAAGCAGTGCTAATGTTTGTGAAGCTCAATCTGTTGAAATGAAAAATTCAATGCATTTCATACCTTCATGTATTACAAAATGTATTCCAACAGATGGTACTCCAACAGGGAATAACTGTTGGACCTACAGAAATCACCTTACCCAACTTAATAAAAGTATGTGTCTGTCTGTGTGTCTGTCCAGTAACTATGCCTCTGTTATATGCCATTTAGTACTGGGTTTGTAAAAGCAGTGCTAATGTCTGTGAAGCACCATCTGTTGAAATGAAAAATTCAATGCATTTTATACCTTCATCCATCCATCCATTATCCAACCTGCTATATCCTAACTACTGGGTCACAGGGGTCTGCTGGATCCAATTCCAGCCAACACAGGACGCAAGGCAGGAAACAAACCCCGGGCAGGGCGCCAGCCCACTGCAGTTTATACCTTCATGTATTACAAAATGTATTCCAACAGATGGTGCTCCAACAGGGAATAACTGTTGGACCTACAGAAATCACCTTACCCAACTTAATAAAAGTATGTGTCTGTCTGTGTGTCTGTCCAGTAACTATGCCTCTGTTATATGCCATTTAGTACTGGGTTTGTAAAAGCAGTGCTAATGTCTGTGAAGCACCATCTGTTGAAATGAAAAATTCAGTGCATTTTATACCTTCATCCATCCATCCATTATCCAACCTGCTATATCCTAACTACTGGGTCACAGGGGTCTGCTGGATCCAATTCCAGCCAACACAGGATGCAAGGCAGGAAACAAACCCCTGGCAGGGCGCCAGCCCACTGCAGTTTATACCTTCATGTATTACAAAATGTATTCCAACAGATGGTGCTCCAACAGGGAATAACTGTTGGACCTACAGAAATCACCTTACTCAACTTAATAAAAGGATAAGTGTCTGTCTGTGTGTCTGTCTGGTTACTATGTCTCTGTTATATGCCATTTGGTACTGGATTTGTAAAAGCAGTGCTAATGTTTGTGAAGCACCATCTGCTGAAATGAAAATTGCAATACATTTTATACACTGTTCACTGATACTGATGGTTGCACTACTCTTAGTCATCTTGTTTGTTTTCTTTAACTCACCGCTTGCTGTGTTTCATTTTTTTGTATTTTATTTCTATTTATTTTATTTATGCTCACTGTATCTTCTAATGTAAAGCTCTTTGGCTACACCATTACTGAAGTTGTTTTAAATGTGCTTTATAAATAAGTTGACATTGACATTACCATTGTCTAAACTGAGATATTTATGCATGAAAGTGAAAAAGGATTTCTAAGTAGAATATTGTGGGGTGACTGACAATTAGGCTTTCACCTGAGACTTTGTCATTAGGATCCCTATGTGCATCTGTATGTGCGAGAGTAGACCAACCTAGTAACAGACTTGGTAAGTGCCAAGGAAACCTACGATAATACAAAAAATAATAATACAAGTTCCATTGCCTCTGTTAATTTTATTGAACAATAGGTTATGATTTATGCCATAATTTTTGCTTTTATGTGTTATATAAAACTATGTTGTTATTATTATTTGACCCCCCTACAAAAATGGGCATGGATGGATATTTTTTGGCCCCCCAGACAAGCCAAATGCCCACCCACACATGATGTTCTGGTCACACCTCTGGGGCCACCAGGGGGAGCTGATGGGTATTCATGATCCCTACTTTATCAGACATATGATTGACCCGGAAGGATGATGGAGGATCGCAGGAATCGTGGGGTAGAGGGATCCTTTCATTGGATTGGCTGGCCCAGCGCTGTTTCAGCTGTGGAATAGCCAAATGGGGGAGGCAGCTTGATGGATGAGGTCTTCAGGACTCTAAACAAATCCAAATCATATTATGTGATATCATCCATCCATCCATTGTCCAACCCGCTGAATCCGAACACAGGGTCACGGGGGTCTGCTGGAGCCAATCCCAGCCAGCACAGGGTACAAGGCAGGAACCAATCCCGGGCAGGGTGCCAACCCACCATAGGACACACACAAACACACCCACACACCAAGCACACACTAGGGCCAATTTAGAATCGCCAATCCACCTAACCTGCATGTCTTTGGACTGTGGGAGGAAACCGGAGCACCCGGAGGAAACCCATGCAGACACGGAGAGAAGATGAAAACTCCACGCAGGGAGGACCCGGGAAGCAAACCCGGGTCTCCTAACTGCGAGGCAGCAGCGCTACCACTGCACCACCGTGCCGCCCTTATGTGATATCATCTACTGTTAAATTCTGCTCTGTACAAATTTTTATTTTTATATTGTATTGAGGATTTGTTCTGTTCTGTGTATTGTATTGTATTGACCCCCTTCTTTTTGACACCCACTGCATGCCCAACCTACCTGGAAAGGGGTCTCTCTTTGAACTGCCTTTCCCAAAGTTTCTTCCATTTTTTTCCCTACAAGGTTTTTTTTTTTGGGAGTTTTTCTTTGTCTTCTTAGAGAGTCAAGAACAGGCAGGGCCTGTTAAAGCCCACTGGGGCACTCCTTGCGTGATTTTGGGCTACACAAAAATACATTGTGTTGTATTGTATTATAAGTGCTTCCATTGGGCTAAAGCCTAGCACCGAAAATACTCCTGGGCCCAAGTAAAAGAAGTCGCTTGACCTCATCCAGACGAGTTGGAGTCAAGTGGATGAGGGCAACGCTCAACTAGAGGAGTGGAAGTGAAGAGAGAGAAAGAAAAAGCATTGCATTGTGCCACTGTTACAGAGACGCCATTTTGTAAGGTATTTTGTAAAATAAAATGTGTATTTGAACCCTGGACTTGAGTCTGTGCAGTCATGTCCAGGGGGCCTTTATTGACACTCCACAGGTGGCAAAGCACCGGCACCCACAAAGTATAAAAGAACTTGGTAGAGAAGAAAGAAAGAAAGAAAGAAAGAAAGAAAGAAAGAAAGAAAGAAAGAAAGAAAGAAAGAAAGAAAGAAAGAAAGAAAGAAAGAAAGAAAGAAAGAAAGAAAGAAAGAAAGAAAGAAAGAAAGAAAGAGCAGAGAGTGGATCAGTAATGAGAAGCGGCGCAGTGGTCAGGTGACCCCATGAGGGGAACAAAGCTTCATGGGTGGGTTGCTCCTGCTCCCATTGATTTACTAAGCAGGAATACTTCTGGAATTCTGGAGTTTTCTGGGCAAAGGATAGATAGATAGATAGATAGATAGATAGATAGATAGATAGATAGATAGATAGATAGATAGATAGATAGATAGATAGATAGATAGATAGATAGATAGATAGATAGATAGATAGATAGATAGATACTTTATTAATCCCAATAGGAAATTCACATTATCCAGCAGCAGTATACTGATACAATAAATAATATTAAATTAAAGATTGATAATAATAATAATGCAGGTGAAAAACAGACAATAACTTTGTATAATGTTAAATATTAACGTTTACCCCCCAGGTGGAATTGAAGAGTCGCATAGTTTGGGGGAGGAATGATCTCCTCAATCTGTCAGTGGAGCAGGACGGTGACAGCAGTCTGTCGCTGAAGCTGCTCTTCTGTCTGGAGATGACACTAGTGGATGCAGTGGATTCTCCATAATTGATAGGAGCCTGCTGAGTGCCCTTCGCTCTGCCACAGATATTAAACTGTCCAGCTCCATGCCAACAATAGAGCCTGCCTTCCTCACCAGTTTGTCCAGGCGTGAGGCGTCTTTCTTCTTAATGCTGCCTCCCCAGCACACCACCACGTAGAAGAGGGCGCTCGCCACAACCGTCTGATAGAACATCTGCAGCATCTTATTGCAGATGTTGAAGGACGCCAACCTTCTAAGAAAGTATAACCGGCTCTGTCCTTTCTTGCACAGAGCATCAGTATTGGCAGTCCAGTCTAATTTATCATCCAGCTGTACTCCCAGATATTTATAGGTCTGCACCATCTGCACACAGTCACCTTTGATGATCACAGGGTCTATGAGGGGTCTGGGCATCCTAAAATCCACCACCAGCTCCTTGGTTTTGCTGGTGTTCAGGTGTAGGTGGTTTGAGTCGCACCATTTAACAAAGTCCTTGATTAGGTCCCTATACTCCTCCTCCTGCCCACTCCTGATACAGACCCACGATAGCAGTGTCATCAGCAAACTTTTGCACGTGGCAGGACTCTGAGTTGTATTGGAAGTCCAATGTATATAGGCTGAACAGAACCGGAGAAAGTACAGTCCCTTGTGGTGCTCCTGGAGACGCTGTGAGTGTCCCAGGGGTGACCAATTGAGGTAGCTGGGACAAAAATCAGAAACAAAGAATGATGTTTGCTGGCATCTCTGCCCACTGTGATGATTCGATGGGTGAGTAGGGAAGAGACCAGAAAGAGGCAGAAAGTGACACGTGAGGAAATAACAGAAAAGAAACCAATTTTAATTCAGGATTTTAGACTCGATTTTAACCCTGGTTTGATTTCAATGATTTACTTATCATTATTTATTTATGAAAGAAGACTGCACTGCACTTTATTTATCGGATGCTGCTTTTTTGATGTGAAGCACAAGCAACTTTGCATGTTTGCACCAATCTTGCTTGTCTTTTGTCCTCATTTCACTAGTCCATGACTATCGATGCCTTAGGAAACGGGTAATGCCAAGGCTGCTGGCATCCCAGAGCATTGCAGTGATTAAAGAGGGAATCAAAAGCATAATGTCCCAGAAGCAGACGACCAGATTCAATTACATTCCAAGAAATTCTCTTGCTATTTCTCCTACTCAAATGTAATTTTTTTTGCTTCTCCAGCTGTAATTGCGTAGGTTTATTGCTCGTGTAGGCATGAATTGCCAGAACACTGGCTGCATCCTTCATCAGCATGATTAGCTTTGCCTCAATGTCGCCATCAATGACCTCTGACAGAAGTTTTCAATCTCTCAGGTCGCTTTGCTAGCAGAAGTGCTACTATGGGTGTACTCACACTAGCAATTTATTCTATGCCCGAGCACATTTGTCCACGTGTAACCCCCCAAATTCTAGTTTGTTTGACTAGTGTGATTGCTCCTTACCAACCATACCATGCCTTGGACCCCCTTGGAAGAGGTGGGCCCAGGCATGGTTCAATAGGATTCGGGAACAGTGTGATCGCTAAAGGTGCCTGAGCACAGAACACAGACATGGCTTCAATGATGCAAAAAGTCAGTTAACAAACATGCAATAGTGCTATTCTCATTAAGTTTGACACCATTTAAAATAAAAATAGGTTTTAATTCTCACCTTTCAGATGAACGTGCGTTGTAGTTGGCAAGAAAAGCGGCAAATTCCTCCCTTAACTTCATTTGTCTCTGTAAAAATCTTATCGTACGTGCAGCACGATTAACAGCAAAATGCTGCGCTGCTCACTCAGTAAATCTGTAAGAGGGTAGAGCTGCCCTATCCTGCCCTACACAACTATAAAAAATAACACAAAATAAGGAAAATCATTTTGACGTGCATACTATTACTCGGCTTTACACAAAATAGCATGGTGATATCATCTCCTGTTAAATTCTGCTCCATACTTTTATACATTTTTTATTTTTATACTGTATTGAGGATTTGGTCTGTTCTGTGTATTGTATTGTATTGTATTGACCCCCTTTTTTTTGACACCCACTGCATGCCATACTTGTAAAGGGGTCTCTCATTGAACTGCCTTTCCCAAGGTTTCTTCCATTTTTTCCCTACAAGGGTTTTTTGGGAGTTTTTCCTTGTCTTCTTAGAGAGTCAAGGCTGGGGGGCTGTCAAGAGGCACGGCCTGTTAAAGCCCATTGCAGGACTTCTTGTGTGATTTTGTGCTATACAACAATAAATTGTATTGTATTGTATTGCATTGTGTTGTCCTTTTTTTACTTCATGGTGTGTGAGAAGCTCCTTCAATCACTTGGCAAGAGAGAGCGAGGGAGGGGTAAAGCAAGCAAATTTATAGATTCTCTGTCCAATCCCTACATCCAACAGGACGTCATGGTACTTAAAGGCTTCTGATACAAGCCAATTGCAAACTGCCATACTTCAGACCAATGGGGCATAGAATACCTCACACCTGCCCCCAAAACTATTTGTTGAGCTGATGTTTACCAGCAATGCATTCTGGCTTTCCTGTAGGGGTTGATTAAGAGAGTCCTGCAGAGAATCCCTTGCCAAACTGGTTTTGGGGCACCCTATTGTAAAATTACAAACAGACTCAGTCCTTAAAGGGGGTGAGGGTACTTAACCATACAAATAAAGACATCCAAAATATTTATCACCTTATATGCAAAATTTCACACCACAACACCATGTAATGCATTCGTCTCGGTGGAGAAGGACCACTTTTTCGTGGGCCACCCTGTATAATCTCTCATTCCTAGAAGTATTCAGACCCTTTGCATCTCATTCTCCTTGAGATGTGCCCAGAACCTGACTAGAATCCACCTTTGGTAAACAAAATCACACACCTGTGTATAAGAGTCACGTCGTACGTCTTGACATCATGGAGTTCATTTCACTGCAAGTTTGGAAAAATTGAAGAAATGTTCAGGAACTTCTCCAAACTCTGCGAAATGTATTAAAGTCGAAGGGGAAGGAGGAACTGCAGTACTTTTGAACAGATTATAATGTTCCAAAGATTATTTTAATTAATGTACTGAATCTATCAGTAACATAGGATGGGATCTGATGGCCGTTTAGTATTGACTTGCAAACCGAATAAGAAGGTGGTGTATTTTAGCGATATCGACTGGGATAGGGCAAAGCCGTTAGCATCAGCACTCCCTCTCAACTCGGGACATACTGCTGATGAGCCCAGAAATTAGTGAAATATACAAAATAAATAATTAAATAATATAATTAAATAAAGAAAATCTACAACACAATATAGTGTGCAGAAAGTGAAGGGATCGGAATATTTTCTACATGTTCTGTATTGTATTTTTACTGCAAATATAGTTGGAATGTGCTCAGACTGTGCAGTAAGTCATTTTTTAATCCTTTCTTAAAATAATCCTTATGTTTTACAGCTGTAAAAGAGTACTTAATTCAAAAGAATTAATATCTGACCTTTTCTGTCTACCCAATTAGGAAGATCTAGATTCTGATCTCATGCACCCTCATTTTTGATTTAAAAGGTCAGTGGATTAAAGAAATCTATTTATTTAGTGACCTCCTGTGCCCTCCCAGTGACACCCAATTTAAAGTATGGCTGCAGCCTCATTAATCTTAGCAGTATTACTATTCAAAAGCATATAAATGAAATAGAAAAAACATTAATTTATTCTAATATAAAGAGCACAGAGTGGTAAGAAAATGACAGATTTACTGTGTATCAAATTAGAATTCAAATTATAGAAAATATAAAGCTACCCGTAACAAGCAGAAGCAGTCTAATGACCACTGTTGCTTAATCATTCTGTCATGTTACCAGCTAATGTAATGAACTTAACATTTACATCATCTGAACTAAATTTAGGCTGCTTAATATGTTCATCTTTTGGGTATCAGGTCCCCTTGTGTGTGCCTGGAAAAAAATTCCCTACACCATTACATTGTCACTGTTAAAACCGAACAGGACAACATTATGGACTCATTTTCCTTACGGCAAATTCTGATTCTTCCTTATAACATGTTGCAAAAGAAACCTAGAAATTGTTGAACCAAATAATTATTTTCCACTCCTCAACAGTCTAGTTTGGATGCTTCTGTGCCTCCTGGAGATGGTGAAAGTTGATTATTACTGATAAATATGGTTTTCGCAAATTGATTATGTATTGATTATATTGAATGACTTCTGTCCTTGTTAACTGTTAGCTTTTGCTGTTACTACACTTAGAAAGCATTTTAATTAAAGCCTCTTGATCTGTGACGCTGTCCCGCTGCTACTTTAGCACAAGGACAAGTTATGATAATAGAAACTGTATAATCCAGCCTAGCAGAATCCTGACTCCAAGGGTTCTGTTAATCAGTAACTAGCAAAGATATGAGAAATGAAACACACTTCTGTAATTGATAAAGTGTATTTAAGAAGTGTTACTACCATCTGTAAGTCAGTCATATTCGTCCATATACAGAATGACTTCATGTACATGTCAGTTTTCAATCAATATTCTTTTCACCATGATAGGCAAGAGTTTCTTAGTCTTGGCAACAGCAGATCCAGCTTAGTGCCGGTCACACAAGGAGTCCCTCAGAGCTCTGTCCTCGTCTGTCTGCTCTTCTCTATCCATATGCTTCCCCTTAGCCATGTTAATCCTAGTTTTGGACTGGGTTATAATTTTTTAGGTAGACGATACTCAACTCTATTTCAATGTTAAAAGTGAAACTTCATCAGAACTTTCTCAGCTCACAACTTGCCTCAGTGAAATGAAAATCTAAATGGAGCAGAACTCAAAAATTAAACTGCAACAAACCTCAACTCCTGCAAACTGGCACTAAAGCACAACTTCAGAAAACGAGTTCCTTTTCAATCACTCTTGATGATGATCTTATCAGACCTTCCTCTAGTGCAAGGGATCTTGGTCTCATTTTTTGATTCCTTCCTTTCTTATTCCGTCCACATAAATAACATTAAGAAACTTTCTTACTTTCAGCACCGTAACTTATCCTGTGTTCGTGCTTTCCTCTCCTTTTCTAATGCTGAGAAATGTGTCCACGCTTTTAACACATCCCACATCGATTATTGTAACTCCCTACTGGCTGCTGCTTCTTCTAATCTTATATCACAGCTCCAGTTGATTCAAAACTCTGCTGCAAGAGTCCTGACATGGACCAGCAACAGCGAGCACATCACACCCATCCTGCTTCACCTCCACTGGCTCCCTGTGTCTTATAGGATTGGATATAAAATTCTATTATTAACTTACAAAGCTTTAAATGGCCTTGCACAGGACAACATCAATGACCCTCTCCATCACTCTGCTCCTGTTTGCCCACTAAGGTCCTCTGATTCTGGCAGTTTTGTTGTGCCTCACACTAACTTGCACTCTATGGGTGACAGGGCCTTCAGCTGTATAGCACAAGACTTTTGGAATGACCTCTCGAAATTAATTAGATCAGTTGACTCCATTCAATATTTTAAAACTCATCTGTTGTGACTGAAAGGCGCTATTTGAGCACTGACCCGACACAGACAGACACGGGAGACACACTGATAAAATCAATAAATGTTTAATTTCTATTTCTTCGCCTGTGGGCAATGCCTTCCCTGTTCCTACAGGCACAACACAGTCCCCACAAGCACAACTCCACATAATACTTTTGTCTCTTATTCTTCCTCCACTTCTCCTCCATAAGCTTCGTCCTCCTCCTCTCGACTCTGGCCTCCGGAGTAGTGGCTGCTGGCTCCTTTTATAATACACCTGGGTGTGGCGGAAGGACTGCCCATAAGGGCTAGCAACTCCACTGTAGCACCCCCTGGCGGCTCCTGCGGATCCCAACAGGGCTGCACCAAACTTTTTTTTTCGACTCTGCCATACTTACAAGACATCCAGAGAGGGAAACTGAGCCATGCCTACAAGTCAAGTCAAGCTGGGGAGCATGCACTGGTACAGTGCATTGCCGCAGCCACTAAATGATGAAACAACTTGGAATCCCGGTTGGCAACCCCTCAGGTAGACACGTGGTCCAGTCCCACCCTTCAGAAGTGACCCTCTATCTGCTGCAGCCAGGTGTTACGTGGGCGACGCCTTTGTCTGGTCCAGCCGCTCGGGTCCCCAACAACGAGGATCTTAGGAGGTGGATCACCCTCGGGGAAACGCACCACATGGCCGTAGTGTGGTAACTGACGGTCCCTCACAATGCAGGTAATGTGCCTCATCAGGGACTCCATGAGCAACACAAAGTCAAACCTATGACACCTAAGGATTTTCCAGAGAGACACAGTACCAAAGGAGTCCAGTCTTCATCTCAGGTATTGATAATATTTGTAAAATAATAACAGTAAGCAAAGTACATTCGAATACTGGCATCCATACAACCTGAAAAAATGTTTATGTGTAGTTTCAGGCAGCACACAGACTTGTTATTTACTTAAAATGTCTCTAGTTAAGTCCTCATTTGTGGTCCGCTTTCTTCAGAACAGGCCGCATGCCTATCTCAATATAACTGCCAGGCTGTACTTTCATTGTGTTGTACTTTTCAGTTCATGGTGTGTAAGATGCTCCTTCATCATTAACTCAGACTATACTTCAAACTAGAATGTGGTATTAGACAAGGATGCCCCTTGTCACCACTGCTTTTTGCAATTGCCATTGAACCACTGGCAGTTCACTGTCGAAATGCTATTGCGATAAAGGGAATTATCGGAGAAGGACTTGAACAAAAAGTTTCTCTATATGCAGATGATACGGTACTGTATATATCAGCTCCTCAAAATACTGTGCCTGCAGTCCTTACAGCACTAACAGAATTTCAAAAGATTTCTGGTCTCAGAATTAATTTGAATAAAGTGAAGTGGTCAGTGAGTACTAGTGTAGCCGAAATTAATGACGAGCAGTATTCGTTGCAAGAAAGAATTGCAATAGTGTAAGCGTACGTGTGGACAGGTTCTATCAAAGAAACAAGGGAAATTTTCACAGATCAATTTCCTCACCATAGACAGCCAGTTTAAACAAGCATCCAGAAGTTATCGAAAAAGTGGCGCACAACGGGTTCTGCTGCGATCCCATGACGTTGTAAAGAGTGTACACGAACATGCTGAAACGGGCACAGAGATGTATTGGCGCACAAGGAGATCACTGTCAGCATCTTCTGTAAATGTGAGTACCAAATTTGATCATTTTTCTCTTCACCATGTGCTTTGCTCTTCATTGTTCCTGTCTAGAGCTGCTGATTAACTGTATAGACTGCATCTCTGTTGTTGGTCATTAGCACTAAAGCATAATAACCAGATAGTAATAATAGTAACCAGAACGCACATTAAGATCTCAAGATGCCAGTCTGCTTATGATTCCAAGGATTAATAAAATAACAGTGGGAGGTCAAGCTTTTAGTTACAGGGCCCCAAAACTATGGAATGGTTTGCCTGCTACTATAAGAGATTCTCATTTGGTCTCAGCTTATAAATCCCAGCTGAAGACTTACTACTTCAGTTTAGTACACCCTGACTAGAGCTGCTGATCAACTGTACAGACTGCATCTCTGTTGTTAGTTATTAGCACTAAACATAAGTAATATGATAGTTATAATTTGTTACTAACCCTCACCTATTCTGTTTCTCTTCTTGGTACTCAAATATGACACTTGGTGTCACTGCCCACCTGCCAAGTTGTTTTACCTTCCTAAGGTAAAGTCATCTCTGATGGAGGATCACAGGAATCGTCGGGTAGAGGGGCTCTTTCACTGGATTGGCTGGCCCAGTGCTATTCCAGCTGTGGAATGGCCAATAGGGGAAGGCAGCTTGATGGCCAAGGTCTCCAGGATTCTAAACAAATCCAAATCCTATTGTGTGATATCATCTACTGTTAAATTCTGCTCTGTACTTGTAATATTTTAAGTTTACTGTTATACTGTATTGCAGATTACTTGTGTTCTGTTCTGTTCTGTGTATTGTATTGTATTGTATTGACCCCCTTCTCTTTGACACCCACTGCACGCCCAGCCTACCTGGAAAGGGGTCTCTCTTTGAACTGCCTTTTCCAAGGTTTGTTCCATTTTTTTTCCCTACTAGGGTTTTTTTGGGAGTTTTTCCTTGTCTTCTTAGAGAGTCAAGGCTGGGGGGCTGTCAAGAGGCACGGCCTGTTAAAGCCCATTATGGGACTTCTTGTGTGATTTTGTGCTATACAACAATAAATTGTATTGTATTGTATTGCATTGTGTTGTCCCTTTTTAATTCATGGTGTGTGAGAAGTTCCTTCAATCACTTGGCAAGAGAGAGTGAGGGAGGGATAAAGCAAGCAAATTTATAGATTTTCTGTCCAACCCCTACAGCCAATATGGGGTTGTGGTACTTAAAGGCTTCTGATACAAGCCAATTCCAAACAGCTACACTTCAGACCAATGGGGCATAGAATACCCTCACACCTGCCCCCAAAACCATTTGTTAAGGTGAAGCTTGCCAGTCTGGCTCTGCTGTGGGGGCTGATTGAAAGAGTCCTGCAGAGAATCCCTTGAAAAACTGGTTTTAGGCACTACTCCCAACACTGCCATAAAATTCCTCAGTTAGTCCTAAAGATTAAAAAACATGAGATCCTCTCACCAATGAAGCACTAATATTACATTGCTTTGTCTAAGTTACAAATAAAGACATACAAAATATTTATTAACTTATATACAAAATCTCACACCACAACAGCCGTCAAGCTTCAGAGTGCTTAATGAAGTAATTGGCAGATTGGACATATTACAAGCCCGATCGGCACAGCCATCCCTCATTATTGTTCCATGGATTAATTAGGACACCAGCACTCACAAGGGTATAAATAATCAGAGTTGGAAAAGAAAACAGGTGGAAAAAAATGAGGAAAAGAGGATAGAAGAGCAGAACTGGGTGGTTGAGCCAGTAAGTGTGGAAAGAACTGGTCAGGGATGACCCATGCTGGAGAGAGAGAGGAACGGTGTACCTGAGCTGGATCAAACTTGCTGTGTAGTTGGAGCAAGGGAGATTTTGGGCTCCAGGGGCACTGTGGATACCAACAGAGATGGCAAATTGAGGCAGCCAGGCTCAATGTGTCCCAGCAGATACTCCAGGAGGTGGCTAGGATGAGAGCCAGTTTGGGGACCATATTATTCACCTGCTGATGATGCCATATGGGGGAGCAGGGGTGACAATATCGACATAGAGAAAGAGCTCTGGGAATGAGAGAAAAAAGCTGGTTATGACTTTGATCTTATTCTTGGTTTTATTTATTTATTTATGGGATTTTACTTCCTCACTGTAGTGTTTTTCGGTGTGGAACTCCTACCTGGTTGGGATGCCTGTCTAATAGAAGGACTAGATCGCACACATAAAGGGTAGTATCTCCCCCAAAGCACTAGATGGCAGCTCCCCCTTGGTTACAGTAGTGCCTTAGACTTCCACAGGGTTCCATGGGAGCTGGAGTTCGGCACAGCCCTGTTGGGTTTCATGGGTGCCACCAGGGGGCGCTGCAGGAACTGTGGAGCAAGACTTTGTTGGTCTTCCACCTCACTGAGAAGTGCTTCCGGACCGTGCTAGCGGGCCACCAGAAGTACTTCCGGGTGCCACTGCTCCGGGAGACAGAGTTGGGTGGAGAGGGACGAAGCTTACCAGAAGAAGACTGGAGGCAGAAGAAGACAGAGAGAGGAGACAGAGAAAGACAAGGATTGTGCTGTTGTGCTTTGTACTGTGCTGCACTGGTGGGAAATGATTTGGGAAGCGTTTCCCATGGAAAAAATAAAAACATGGGTTGCTGAACTTGCGTCTGTCTGTGTCTGGTTTGGGGAGCTGAGCATCCCCTTGCAGGCCACAACAGATTATACATTGAAGATCTGAATGCACTGCACTTTTTGGACACACTTTGCACCATTAATTTGCTGATGTGTCCTCACTTGCTCTAGTCCATCCTCGGTTATGACTAATGAAGTCCTTGGAGATTAAGGATGTCCATGACTGCAGGTACCCGGGGCAACGCAGCAGTGCATTCTGAGATGACATTTTCTACACCAATGTTGAATTCAGATGGGATTTGCCTGGCTGTTGCCCATCTTTTTGCTTATATGATTCACACCATTCTCCTTTGATCAACAAGCTGGTTTTGTTTTTTTTTTCCTTTTCACACGATTCTCAATAAACCCTTGAAAAGCCTAATTTGTGTTTGAAAAATCCCATAATGACAGGACTTTTCATGTCATGGCAGAGTGGTGGCTCTGAGGCTAGAGATCTGCACTGGCAATCAGAAGGTTGCCGGTTCAAATCCCGTAAATGCCAATAGGGACTCTGCTCTGTTAGGCCCTTGAGCAAGGCCCTTAACCTGCAAATGCTGAGCGTTTTGAGTAGTGAGAAAAGCGCTATATAAATGCAAAGAATTACGTTTAAAGTCACCAAGGTCAATCTTGTTGCCCAATCCAATATTCTGGTGAAAATTAAATGTTGCTAGAAACACTGATCTGTCTGATTTATACCACACATCACTATCATGTAACACATTGTCACACGATATGACATATGATTTCTTGGAATGTAGAACCTGTGGGAAGGTTGGAGAGTGTATTTAATAAACTGGCAAGTGCATGTCCGTATACTGGACATACACCAATCAGCCACAACATTCAAAGCACTGACAGGTGAAGTGAATAACATCAATGATCTCGTTACAATGGCACCTCTCGAGGCTGGGAAATACAGTGGCATGCAAAAGTATTCAATCCCCTTGAAAGTCAGTCTTTCTGCATGACAAAAGATTTGCACACATATTTATCCATTCAATATTTTTAATGTGAACATCTTATGCTGTAACAATACATTTGCAAAGCCCAAATAAACCATTCTCTGTAGATATTTAACTGAAGAAGAAAAACTCCAAAAGTGCTCACATAAGTATTTAAACCTCTGTGCTTTGGCAGCTCCAGGTTTCCACAAAAGAAAAAATGAATCACAAACAACACAAAGGTGACAGTCATTTGGCGGTCCTTTCTATCTCTCTGGATATAAAAAGCTAACTTCTAAGGGCCACAGCCTTTGTTGGACAATCACTGTGAAAATGAAGACAAAGGGGCATCCTGCTGATGTGAGAAACAAAGTCATTGAAATGCACATATTTACTAACCTGATTTACACCTATGAGATAACCAAGTGCCAGAGTTAATAAATCCTATGCTTTATTTTAAGGGCTCCATCTCATTTTTTTTCCAAATGACCTCCTCTTATACTCCGTGTGCGTGTTATGTTTCTGTTATCACACCCATTGTGTGAAATTTGCTTAAGTTTGCTCACTGATTTAATCAATTCTGCAATGAAGAAGCTTGTGTGCCAGGGGTAACAGCAGCTCTGATCCAGTCAGTGAAATTAATGTTCACAATGTGTTTTACAATTAATTGTTTGTCAGATCAGGATTCCCCACAATGAACCTATAATGTGCACACTGAGATTAATAAGTACATTTTATTATCTAATCAATCATTGAGATGTAAAGCATAAACATTTTAAGGCAAACAATGCACTCATACTAAAGATGAAACTAAGCCATACATCACATGAGAAATTGGAGAATACGAAGGTGTGACAAAGAGTGTTAGAGAAGTTTGGCTGGGGCATATTTTTAACTTTGAAAGTCACAACCGCATAGTACTGCATTTAGATAGATAGATAGATAGATAGATAGATAGATAGATAGATAGATAGATAGATAGATAGATAGAGATAGATAGATAGATAGATAGATAGATAGATAGATAGATAGATAGATAGATAGATAGATAGATAGATAGATAGATAGATAGATAGATAGATAGATAGACCAAAACTGCACCCAGGACTCCAGATGAGGCCTCACCAGTGTGTTATAAAGCTTGAGCAGAACCTCCTTGGACTTGTACTCCACCCATCAAGGCACTATATACAGTAACCTGACATTCTGTTAGCCTTTTTAATGGCTTCAGAACACTGTCGGGAAGTCGATAGCTTAGAGTCCACTATGACTCCTAAATCCTCCTCATAAGGTGTTCTCTTGATTTTCCGACCGCCCATTGTGTATTCAAACCTAACATTTTTACTTCCTATGTGTAACTCTTTACATTTACTGACATTAAATTTCATCTGCCACAAATCTGCCCAAGCCTGTATGCTATCCAAGTCCTTCTGTAATGATATAATGGATTCCAAATTATTTGCTAATCCACCTATCTTGGTATCATCTACAAACTTAACCAGCTTGTTACTTATATTCCTACCTAAATCATTTATATATACAGTGGTTCCGGAAAGTATTCACAGCGCATCACTTTTTCCACATTTTGTTATGTTACAGCCTTATTCCAAAATGGATTAAATTCATTTTTTTCCTCAGAATTCTGCACACAACACCCCATAATGACAACAAGAAAAAAGTTTACTTGAGGTTTTTGCAAATTTATTAAAAATAAAGTGACCGCTTCTCTATTTTACACAGGTCAAAGGATGAGTCCGGTGATGTCACTTCTTGTATCGCCCTGAATGTCTGACCTCTTCCACCCTGGGAGCTATTTAAACAGCAAAAGCACCAGACGTCAGACCCCACTTGGACCACGCTTGATTAGTACAGCTCCACGACATAGAAAACCTTGTTTTAGGATGGAAACCACATGGGACATAAGATGCTATTCCTTTCCACCTTTCATTTTTAATTTTTCAGTTCCACAAATTAAATGTGGGCACCTGAATGATCCTCAATCCTAGCTGGTCCCCAAGAATAACATAAACTCACAAACCAACAAACACACGAGCAACCTACATCCCAGTAGCTTCAACTGACTCTGTTTACTGCTTATAAAACCAGAGTGGGGCTCCTTACCATGTGTGAGGCCAATTTTAACTTCACACGGATCAGCTCTGTAGCACTCGGTGGTCCTCCTTTTTAATTTCTCGTATACAAAGTATAGGGAAAGTATTGTAATCGTCCAAAGATTCAATGTCAAGATTTCGATGAATGTCAACGTTTTAGTCCTTCCTGACTTTATCGTATACGAAGTATAGGGAAGAACTGGAATCCTCCAAAAATTCCATTTTGAGATTTTGATGAATCTCAACATTTTAGACCTCCCTGAGTGTGATTTACTTTCTCGTAAGAAAAGTATTGTAATCATCCATAAATTCCATTTCGAGACTTTAGACCTCCCAGAGTCTGAAAATACCATTTTTGGAATTATGTCTGTGTGCCTGTGTGTGTGTGTGCATGTAAACACGATAACTTTAGTACACTTTCACTTAGGTCAACCAAATTTTCCATACAAGTATTAGGTACAAAACTCCTGGCTCAGTTTCAACTCTGCAGACAACTAAAATCCTAAAAAACTATGGGGGATGAATGACCTAATTTGGCACACAGTATATTGATTATTGTGAATAAGTTGCTAACAAAATGAAGCCATCTGTGATGTGGAGCTTTCAGGAATGAAAATGCTGCTAATTTATGAAATGCCTTGGTAAGGAATGAATTAATCATATTAAGAGGAAATGATCCATCGTACCTTGTAATGTTAGACATGACAGCGCTGAATCAGTCACCCGAGTGGTATGTCATTAGCAATAGAGGCGCAGTATTAGTTTTTACCAGTCCAAAACAAATGAGCCTGTGGATTCCCAAGTAGCCCATTGTGTGCTTCATTATTATATACAAATTAATGATTGATCACATTTTACAAGATTTGATTATCTCAGTTTTGTGCATATTTTAGTGCTACTTGTTTTAGCAAGCAAATGTAACTCAAATTAGTTAATCACATCAGTATATCCAGCCATTACTGAAATACACTTTTATTTAATTCAGTGTAATGGGGAGCTGCACACCCACAGTCCTTCATTTATATGGGGCACATTTAGAATCTTGTATCAACCTCATAGTTGCTTATTTTTATTATACACTTACAAAGTCTTAGGATCAACTCAGACTCCATTTTGGTGTCCGTCCCAAGCCTGGATAAATGGAGACGGTTGGAGTCAGGAAAGGAATCTGACAGTAAAAATGCTGCTGAAACCTCTATTAAGGAAGAAGAAGAAGAAGAAGAAGAAGAAGAAGAAGAAGAAGAAGAAGAAGAAGAAGAAGAAGAAGAAGAAGAAGAAGAAGAAGAAGAAGAAGAAGAAGAAGAAGGCAAATTCTTAGGGCCACTAAAGTAATACTAGGTTGGTCTTTATTCATATATGTATTTATGTAGTTAAAAAGCTTGTGTAAAAAGCCAAATTTCTGCGTGGGGACAAAAAAGTTCTATCTATCTATCTATCTATCTATCTATCTATCTATCTATCTATCTATCTATCTATCTATCTATCTATCTATCTATCTATCTATCTATCTATCTATCTATCTATCTATCTATCTATTGTAGACTCTTTGGGTCAGCATCAGCATCATACACAGGGTAGGAATCAACCCCGGATGACATTCTAATCCATTACACGGGGTGCTGACTCAATACAGGGTGGATTTGGAGTCACCACTTAGTCCAACCAGCATGTCCTTGGAATGTGGGAAGAAAACTCACATTGATATGGGGAAAAGTTTAATTTACTTGTCTGTTGTATTATTATGTTAATTTGAGTTGTGCCTTGAATGGAGTGCCCTATGAGTTCCAAATATAAAATAATGAATTGGCTTTGACTGACACTGCTTCAGGGACACAGGATGGCTATCCTTCCCACCTTGGGCACAAAGCAGGAGCCAATCATGGAGAGAATGTTAGTTCTTTTAATCCTTTTCATTATACAGTAATCCCTCACTTATCGCGGGAGATAGGTTCCAAGGTCGACCGCGATAACTGAATTTCCACGAAGTAGGGACACTATATTTATTTAATTATTTAACATGTATTTGGACGTTTTTAAACCCTCCCTGTATTGTTTACAACCCACCATTTACTCTATTAAAAACAGGGACAACTGCTAAGCAATATGAAATCGGTAGATAAGTTTACACTTACTGTATAGCGAAGTACACGTAGCAGCTTGTAGGCGGTCATGACGTCGTCGACCTTGTTGCAAAGATTCCTAAAGCAGATTCCATCCAGACTTGTACTGCCTTATCACATCCACTTGCAACTTGTTTTGCACCCTTGTTAAATGACACTGCGGCCGTAGATCTTATATGCTTTTCCTCCTTTTTAAATAAAAAGAATCGATGTCCTGCAGCGGTGTAGCTGTTCCCTTCCTTCAACATATCCAAAACTTTTACCTTTTCTGCAATCATTTGCATCTTCTGTTGGTGCTTGGACACGGCCCCTGAAGCATTAGCACGTTAATGATGAATGAGTGAGATGAGACTTCCTGGTTAATGCAACACTCCGTCGCTGAGCCAATCAGCAGCACACAGGAACTTAACTGCGTGCTCTGATTGGGTAGCTTCTCAGCCATCCGCCAATAGCATCTCTTGTATGAAATCAACTGAGTAAACCAACTGAGGAAGCAAGTAAAAAGACCCATTGTCCGCAGAAACCCGCGAAGCAGCGAAAAATCTACGTTATGAATTTAGATATGCTTACATATAAAATCCGCGAAGTCGTGAATCCGCGAAAAGTGAACCGCGAAGTAGCGAGGGATTACTGTATTATATTAGTTAGTCAGTCATTTTCAAACTTGCTTAGTCTTGAACAGGTTTGTGGGGGTCAGCTGTAGCCTATCCCAACTGGGATAGGGCACAAGGCTGGCACAAACTCTGGATAGGGTGCTAGTCCAATGCATGGTGAATACACACACAAACACACACACATGCACACACACAACTCAAGCACATGAAAGGGCCAATTTAGAAATGCCAATTCAACTATCTTGCTTGTATTATATTATATTATATTATATTATATTATATTATATTATATTATATTATATTATATTATATTATATTATATTATATTATATTATCCATCCATCCATTTTCCAACCCACTGAATCCGAACACAGGGTCACGGGGGTCTGCTGGAGCCAGTCCCAGCCAACACAGGGCACAAGGCAGGAAACAATCCTGGGCAGGGTGCCAACCCACCGCAGGACACACACACACAAACACACCCACACACCAAGCACACACTAGGGCCAATTTAGAATCGCCAATCCACCTAACCTGCATGTCTTTGGACTGTGGGAGGAAACCGGAGCGCCCGGAGGAAACCCACGCAGACACGGGGAGAACATGCAAACTCCACGCAGGGAGGACCCGGGAATCGAACCCAGGTCCCCAGATCTCCCAACTGCGAGGCAGCAGCGCTCCCCACTGCGCCACCGTGCCGCCCTATATTATATTATATTATATTATATTATATTATATTATATTATATTATATTATATTATATTATATTATATTATATTATATTATATCCTCTTTAATAAAATCCCTGTGTGCGTCCATGTGTCCGTGTGTGTGTGTCTTCAGGTGAAGTGCGCATGCATGGGGCACGGTGCGGTGCTTCAAAGGCCGCCTGACGCGTCACACAAGACAGAGAGGGCGGGACCTATAAAACATCGCGTGGCCGATCCAATCGGATTTCGGTAAACGAGGTAAGACCTAAAACATGTGGCATGAAAAATCCAATCGGGTACTGAGACGCAGAGACCAGTTTCCCCAAAGAGGTGGGATTAGTGTTTGTTGTTCACTCTGAGGATGTCAGATTTGCGATTAACAAACTTTGCCCGGTAAATTGTAAAGTGTTTTCCTAAATATACAAATTTTCATGATATTACAATAGGATGACTTTTAAAAGTAGATTTATTTTCGCTCACATAAAATCCGTTGCTGGGGAGACGCCATACATACAATAATCAGCTGCACGCCAGCACAGATTAAAATACTTGCTGGAGAGACGTATCACTGTGAGAGAAAATTAAAGGCACACAATACAGTGACGCATATTACAGCCACATACAAGCCAGTATTACTGTAACAGAAAATAGACGGTCCTTTGCCATTTAATATGGACTGTTTCTACTAATGTTTATGCACTACTATTCTAGCGCCCGTTATTGTAACAGGCTTAATGTCTAGTTATTTTATATTATATTATATTATATTATATTATATTATCCATCTACACGTCCTTTAATCAGAACTCCTCCAGCCATTTCAGACTTACACAGATTGGAGGTCCTCCCAGCAGCATTAGGCACAATGCAGGAGCTATCCCTTGACACTGACACACAATGCAGAACGGAATTAAGTAATAAATGGAAAACTAAAATAATTCAATGAATATTCTTAAGATTAGTAGGTTGTTAAACCTGACAAAAATGTTTGAAAGAAAAGCCAACCAAGACTTCAAACAGAGCGCACAAATGAGGAATCAGATTAATGGAGGTAGCCGTCTCCATCTGATTAAAAAACAAAACAGCTGCCACACGAGTCCCCAGGGCTGAGTGCGCCCAATCCTTTGATGACTTCTGGCAAGTCAAGTGTGTATATATTGACAGATTGTCAGGCCCTGTGTCTGTTCCCCTGCATTCAGAATTGATATAAGGTATTGCTTTTCTACAAGCACGTAATAAAAACAAAAAGGTGGTAATTAGGCTCACCAACACTTCACATAAATTTAGGAGATTTGTTTTGTTCTATTTTTTATCCAAAACAACTTCCAAGTCATAATTGCCTGATGACAACTACAAGTCAAGTCTGTTTCTCCATTAAAACAGAGCATGTAGGTGAAGTGCAGGATAACCACATATAAGGAAGAGGAAATAAACTGAAGAGAAGAGTTCAAAATCTGCAGCACCAGACATCTCAGTTCACACAGGAATGGCTGTACACTGTAGCCGCTCTTTAGTGTGTTTAGTGGCGACTTTCACTCTAACTAACGGAATCCCTGCTATCTGTGGGCTCACTGGAATCTTCTTCATTTTTTGCGACTTTAACCAGGAACCTCTCCAATGACAGTCGCTTTTGCCTGAAGAGTCACTACACTTGGACAAAAAATTTTAAAAAATGCTTTACGCACTGTAAGGTTTCTAATCTCTTTTGGGATTCCCCCCAACGGGACGACATGCGGAAGAGCAGGGATGGCGAACTCCAGGCCTCGAGTGCCACAGTGGCTGCAGGTTTTCATTCTTACCATCTTCTTAATTAAGTGACCAGTTTTTGCTGCTGATTACTTCTTTTAATTAACTTGACTCAGGTCCCATAGTTGTTTCTTTTTCTTTAATTAGCAGCCAAACTATAATGAGACACAAAACAAGCCACCACATAACCAGCTCCCCTGTGCCCATCACACAATATCTGAAATTAAAGAGAGGTGATGGTCTTGGGAAGGCTGATCTCTCAGGTCACCAAAACATTTTGACGGTGCTCTTAGAAAGAACAGAAAAACAACAGTTTTGGAAATGTCTGCTGCGGCAGAATGAGAGCAGCAACAAGCCATGGAATTAAATAACGGGTTAAATTAACAGCAAGAACTGGCTTCTCGTTAAGAAAGTGATTGGAGTGAAATTGGTTGGAGTTTGAAGCCCCAGTTTGGCTGGTCATCTGCTAGTTTGTTACACATCTCATTTCTGCTTGGCTGTCATTTAATGCAGAAAGGAACCGATTCAGAGGGCTGAACTCTTCTAACAGGGCTATTAAAGTGATGGGGAAAAAAGTTAATTAGCAGTGAAAACTGGTCACTGATTAGGAAAAGGGTTAGAATGAAAACCTGTAGCCACTGCGGAACTCCAGGCCTGGAATTTGCCACCTCTGCAGAAGGGCGTCCCGAAGCAACCACAGGCTCCCCACGCTGTAGCAGTTCATTGTAAAAATCTGAAAAGATTGCATCATGCTATAAGCACCTGCCATCAATGGGTGATGTGAGGAACATTATAAATGCGCAGAGCACAGTATTACTTACCCACTAACCTGGCCATGAACCTGCCTGATTGCTGTGTCGGTGTATAGGAGAGAGGCAGATCCCGCTACAATAAATAACCCTGCTGTGCCTGTTTCACGCTGAATAAAGCTGGTGTTGTTAAAGTACTGAGACTCAGCCTCGTGTTTTGGGGTGCAAGACAGGGACTCGCACGTTACAGCACACTTACGTGGTCACCATGCTATAGTGAACAGTATATGCTCGTACGGATGTTGACTATATGAGTGAGGCACACCGACTGAGAACAAGCATGGGAGACGATTACCCACAATCCCGCAGTGAGATCACATTGTGAACACGTGACGCTCGGCAGACAAAGCGTATACGTACTACTCGTTTTGCAAGACCTCACTCGTTTATCAAGTTAAAATTTATTAAAAATTTTAGCTCATCTTGCAAAATACTCGTAGACTAAGTTACTCGCAATCCAAGGTTTTACTGTACTTTGTAGAAGCCCCATTGTTAGCAATTGCAGTTTCGTGTCCTCTCCTGTAAGTCTCTACCAGCATTGAACACCTAGATATGGGCTATTTTTTCCATTCTTTGTGGCAAATCCTTGCAAGCTCTGTTAAGGTAGGATAGGAAGCGTCTGTAAACTACCATCTTCAGGTTTCTCCACTGATATTCTACAGTTGTGGTCAAAATTTTTTAAAATGACACAAATATTAATTTTCACAAAGTTTGCTGCCTCGGTTTTTATCGTAGCAATTTACATCTACTCCAGAATGTTCTGAAGACGGATCAGATGAATTACAATTACAGTCATATGAAAAAGTTTGGGAACCCCTCTCAGCCTGCATAATAATTGACTCTCCTTTCAACAAAAAAGATAACAGTGGTATGTCTTTCATTTCCTAGGAACATCTGAGTACTGGGGTGTTTTCCGAACAAAGGTTTTTAGTGAAGCAGTAATTAGTTGTATGAAATAAAATCAAATGTGAAAAACTGGCTGTGCAAAAATGGGGGTCCCCTTGTAATTTAGCTGATTTGAATGCCTGTCACTGCTCAATGCTGATTACTTGTAACACCAGATTGGTTGGATGAGCTCATTAAGCCTTGAACTTCATAGACAGGTGTGTCCAATCATGAGAAAAGGTATTTAAGGTGGTCAATTGCAAGTTGTGCTTCCCTTTGACTTTCCTCTGAAGAGTGACAGCATGGGATCCTCAAAGCAACTCTCAAAAGATCTGAAAACAAAGATTGTTCAGTCTCCTGGTTTAGGGGAAGGCTACAAAAAGCTATATCAGAGGTTTAAACTGTCAGTTTCAACTGTAAGGAATGGAATCAGGAAATGGAAGGCCACAGGCACAGTTGCTGTTAAACCCAGCAAGTTTGGCAGGCCAAGAAAAATACAGGAGTGGCATATGTGCAGGACTGTGAAAATGGTGACAGACAACCCACAGATCACCTCCAAAGACCTGCAAGAACATCTTGCTGCAGATGGTGCATCTGTACATCGTTCTACAATTCAGCACAATTTGCACAAAGAACATCTGTATGGCAGGGTGATGAGAAAGAAGCCCTTTCTGCACTCATGTCACAAACAGAGTCACTTGTTGTATGCAAATGCTTATTTAGACAAACCAGATTCATTTTGGAACAAAGTGCTTTGGACTGATGAGACAAAAATTGAGTTATTTGGTCAAAACAAAAAGCGCTTTGCATGGCAGAAGAACACCGCATTCCAAGAAAAACACCTGCTACCTACTGTCACATTTGGTGGAGGTTCCATCATGCTGTGGGGCTGTGTGGCTAGTTCAGGGACTGGGGACCTTGTTAAAGTCGAGGGTCAGATGAATTCAACCCAATATTAACAAATTCTTCAGGATAATGTTCAAGAATCAGTCACAAAGTTGAAGTTACGCAAGGTTGGATATTCCAACAAGACAATGACCCAAAACACAGTTCGAAACCTACAAAGGCATTCATGCAGAGGGAGAAGTACAATGTTCTGGAATGGCCGTCACAGTCCCCTGACTTGAATATCATTGAAAATCTATGGGATGATTTGAAGCAGGCTGTCCATGCTCAGCAGCCATCAAATTGAACTGAACTGGAGAGATTTTGAATGGAAGAATGGTCAAAGATACCTCCATCCAAAATCCAGACACTCATCAAAGGCTATAGGAGACTGTTATATTTGCAAAAGGAGGCTCAACTAAGCATTGATGTCATATCTCTGTTGGGGTGCCCAAATTAATGCACCTGTCTAATTTTGTTATGATGCATTTTGCATATTTTTGTTAATCCAATAAATTTAATGTCACTGCTGAAATACTACTGTTTCCATAAGGCATGTCATATATTAAAAGAAAGTTGCTACTTTGAAAGCTCAGCCAACGCTAAACAAAAATCCAAAGAATTAAGAGGAGTTCCCAAAATTTTTCATATGACTGTAATTGCAAAGTCCCTCTTTGCCATGAAAATGAACATAATCCCAAAAAACTAATTTCCACTGCATTTCAGCCCTGCCATAAAAGGACCTGCTGACATCATTTCAGTGATCCCTTCGTTAACAGAGCAGAGAGTGTCCACGAAGACAAGGCTGGAGACCACTCTGTCACACTGATTGAGTTAGAATAGCAGACTGGATGCTTGCAAAGGAGTGTGGTGTTTAAAATCCTTGTTCTTCCTCTGTTAACAATCGTTACCTGCAAGGAAACATGTGCAGTCATCATTGCTTTGCACAAAAAGGGCTTCACAGGCAAGGATATTGCTGCCTAAATCAACCATTTATCGAATCATCAAGAACTTCATAGAGAGAAGTTCAAATGTTGTGATGAAAGCTTTAGGGTGCCTAAGAATGTCCAGCAAGAGCCAGGACCATCTCTTAAAGTGGATTCATGGCTTGGGATCGGGGGACCACCAGTGCAGAGATGGCTCAGGAATGGCAGCAAGCAGGTGTGAGTACATCTGCAGGCACAGTGACGGAGGTGAAGACTTTTGGAGGATGGCCTGGTGTCAAGAAGGGCAGCAAAGAAGCCATTAGGGACAAACTGATATTCTGGAGAAGGAACAGGGATTGGACTGCTGAGGACTGCTGGGATCAAGTAATTTTCTCTGATAAATCCCCTTTCCGATTGTTTGGGGCCCCCGGAAAAAAGAAAAGGTGAGCGGCGCTACCATTAGTCCTATGTCAGGCCAACAGTAAAGCATCCTGAGACTATTTGTGTCACGTTGGGTTGCTTCTCAGCCAAGGGAGTACAGAGCTCACTCACAATTTGGCCTAAGAATACAGCGATGAATGAGGAATGGGACCAAAACATCCTCCGAGAGTAACTTTTCACAACCATCTAACAACAGTTTGGTTACCAACAATGAGTTGTCCAGCATGATGGAGCACCGGGCCATAAGGCAAAAGTGAGAACTAAGTGGCTCGGGGAATAAAACATCAAAATGTTGGGTTGTAAAATAAGCACGATACACTGTCAAACGTTTGGGGGGGATCTCCCATATACTGTTGCACAGAAACAAAAGGAAATTATGTCTTTACAGACTGAGTTCAAAATGGAACTGGCACAAAAGAAAATGAAGGTAATATACAGTGAGCCCCTGAAATGAAGGGATTGTGTTCAAAAAATGCTTTAGTTGCCTCACATTTTTATGCAATCGTTTTGTTCACCCCACTGAAGGTCTGCACTTCAACTGCATCTGAGTTGTTTCATTTAAAATTCATTGTGGTAATGTACAAAACCAAAATTAGAAAAAAGTTGTCTCTGTCCAAATATTTATGGACCTAACTGTATATAGGTGGGTCTGCAGGAAGTAATGTTATGAAGAGGCGTGGTCTTGAGGCTTGAAACCGGAAAGAAGAGTTAGAAGGAAGCACCAACCCCTGCTTCGGTAGGTAACTGCATCTATTGGAGCCCATAAACTGTCTCCCAAGCGCACATGTGTGACAGGGTCCGTGGCCAGGAAACTCCCCAGACCTAAATCCTGTGGAGAACGTGTGGTCAATCCTCAGGAAGCAGCGAGTGGACAAACAAAAACCCACAAATTGTGACAAACTCCAAGCATTAACTATGCAAGAATGGGCTGCCATCAGTCAGGAGTTTGGCCCAGAAGTTGATTGACAGCCTGCCAGAGCGAATCACAGAGGTCTTGAATAAGAAAGAAGGGCTGCAAATATTGACTCTTTGCATAAACTTCATGTCATTGTCACTAAAAGCCTTTGAAACTTCTGAAATGCTTGTAATTCTACTTCAGCACACCATAGAAACATCTGACAAGAAGATCTAAAAACACTGAAGCAACAAACTTTGTGAAAGCCAACACTTGTGTCATTCTCACAACTTTTGGCCACAACTGTACAGAGTTTGGGCCACTCAAGGACACTTAGAGACTTGTCCCTAAGTAACTTCAGTGTTGTCTAGGCTGTATACTTCAGGTCATTGTTATTCTGAAAGGTGAACTGTCACTCCAGTCCAATGTTGTGTGCTTTCTTTGCAGTTTTCTTCAAAGACTTCTCTGTTTTTTGCTGATTTCATCCTTCCATCAATTCTCTGACACTGAGAAGGCCTCAAAATAAATGAAGCTGCCTGGCAAGGAAGGCCTCTGAAGCAGGCCTTGCCCCAGATCAGAATGCTGACACCACCATGCTTCACCATAGGGATGGTATTAATAAGGTGATAAGCAGTGGCTGGTCTTCTCCCGACGTTGTATTTACAGTTTGGCCCAAAGAGTTCAATTTTTTGTCTCATCAGACCAGAAAAAAAATTTGTCTTGATGGTCTCAGAGTATTTCTAACTGTCTTAGACCTTTTACCTAACAGTGGCTTCTGTCTACCCTTTCAACTATAAACACCTAAATAATGAAGTCCTGCTGAGATAATCGCCCTTCCGACAGGTTCTCCCGTCTTAGCAAATAACTGAGGAAACTCCGTTAGCGTGATCATTGGGTTTTGGGTCGCAACCACATCCAAGGATCTTCTTGCCTGGTTAGGCAGTCTAGGAAGAGTCCTATTGGTTCCAAACGTCTTCTAAAACCGAACAATTGCCATTACTGTGCTCCAGTGGATATTCAAAGCAGCTTTAGAAATAGTTTTATTTCCTTGATCTGATTTATGCCTCACCGAGATTTTATTGCTAAGGTCTACAGGGAGTTCTTTGGACTTCATGACTTGGTTTTAGTCCTTACATGCTGTGTGAATTGTGGCGCCTTCTATGTATACACAAGTACACGTGAGCCTTTCTAAATCAGTCAGTTTGCCACAGGTGGACTCCAATCAAGTTTTAGACACATCTCAAGGAGAGTTAAAGCAAACAGATAGGAACTGACCATAACTTGGAGGGTCACGGCAAAGGGTCGGAATTCGTAAATGACTGAGAGATTTCAGTTTTTGATTCTGAATACATTTGAACACATTTCTAAAAATTATTGGGTTATTGATTGCAGATTGTTGGGCAAAAATGGCAAATTTATCCATTCTAAAAGGAAACTACAACACAGCGAAGTGTGCAGAAAGTGAAGGTGTCGGAATACTTTTGAATCTACCATATGCTCTACGTGTACACAATTTTAAAGTGAAGTCCATGAACCATAAGGGTGGAGGAAATGCATCCTATAGAAAATCAGCGGTGTTTCTGGCATGCAAATTCTGGTGGGGCCATATAATATTTTTTTCTCTATGTGCAGACTTCCTTAATGTAAATATTATCGTACCTAACTGAGCATACCTGTCCCTCTTTAGCTAACGACTGATGAAACATTCAAGTTCACACACCTTTCACGTCACAAAAAATCAATCAAACAATAGGATGAGGATGAAGCATCTATCTCAGGTAGCATCGGATCATTGTGATTTGTCATCGTCTGACAAAATATAGATATGTAGATTTGAACACTACTGTAAGTAAAATGAGAGCCTCACAAATACCCACTGATTGGGAAAATCTATTGGCCATAAACTGAAACAGGCAACACCTCAGTTTTAAAATCGAATGATATCAAGGTGAAAAAGGACAAGTTGCAATAACACATGTTATGGTGCAACAACTCAAAAATGTCTAAAAGTGGAGAAAAAGCTTCACCAGCCAGCCTCAGAAACAGGCCTTACCCCCGGCAGCCTGACCCCAAAACTCAGTGTTTAACTGAGGTGTTGCCTTTTCAGTTTAGGTGAATGGTTTGAAGCACATCTGATTCTTCTGTTTTAAAAAGTATGATGTCAGACTTAGAGTTTGCTTGCATGGAGTATTCCCTTTACTTCTTCATTTATAAATACTTTGGTGGAAAATTTGTTCATGCCATTTGCTATTGTCTTCACGTTTCTTCTTTTTTGTCCCTGAGATATTTTAAATTCTCTTCTATCATCTTTTTACTTTTTAAACAATTGTTAGCTACTTGTTGGCGGCACGGTGGTGCAGTGGGTAGCACTGCTGCCTCGCAGTCTGGAGACCTGGGGACCTGGGTTCGGTTCCCGGGCCCTCCCTGTGTGGAGTTTGCATGTTCTCCCCGTGTCTGCGTGGGTTTCCTCTTGGCGCTCCGGTTTCCTCCCACAGTCCAAAGACATGCTGGTTAGGTGGATTGGCGATTCTAAATTGACCCTAGTGTGTGCTTGGTGTGTGGGTGTGTTTGTGTATGTCCTACGGTGGGTTGGCACCCTGCCCGGGATTGGTTCCTGCCTTGTGCCCTGTGTTGGCTGGGATTGGCTCCAGCAGACCCCCCGTGACCCTGTGTTCGGATTCAGTGGGTTGGAAAATGGATGGATAGCTACTTGTTTTGGCTTCACTAGCAAAAATATGAAGATTGTAATGGAAAATGCCATTGACATGGGAACCTATCACTGTTTGTATCCTGTGGAGGCCACCCACTGCCTTTATGGCCTTCCCAAGATACACAAGGAAGGAGCCCCCCTCAGACCCATTGTCAGCAGCATTAACTCTGTCACTTATAACATTGCCAAACACTTAGCCACAATCCTGGTACCTTTAGTTGGACACATGGACCACCACATCCACAATTCAAAGGAGTTTGCTTCCAAGGTCAGGGAGCTGAAACTGGATACGGATGAAACCATGGCATCCTTTGACGTCACATCTCTCTTCACCAGCATCCCCACCACTGCTGCATTAACAGCTGTAAGGAGGAGACTGGAAGAAGACAGCACTCTTACTACCAGAAGCAACCTTAACCCAGACAGAGACATGGTGTTGCCCATTATAGCCAACTTGTACATAGAAGAAATGGAGGAGAAAGCACTCAACTCTTTCCCAGTGACGACACCAACCCACTGGTTCAGATATTTTGATGACACCTGGGTAAAGATCAAGATCCGGGAGGTAGAGGCCTTTACAGACCACATTAACTCAATGGACACCAACATACAATTCACCAGGGAATACTCCAAAGGGAGCAGCATGGTGGCGCAGTGGTAGCGCTGATGCCTCGCAGTAAGGAGACCTGAGTTCGCTTCCCGGGTCCTCCCTGCATGGAGTTTGCATGTTCTCCCCTTGTCTGCGTGGATTTCCTCTGGGTGCTCCGGGTTTCCTCCCACAGTCCAAAGACATGCAGGTTAAGTGCATTGGAAATCCTAAATTGTCCATAGTGTGTGCTTAGTGTGTGGATGTGTATCCTGCGGTGGGGTGGCACCTTGCCCGGGCTTTGTTCCTGCATTGCGCCCTGGGATTGGCTCCTGCAGAACCCCGTGACCCTGTGTTAGCAGGTTGGAAAATGACTGACTGACTACTCCAAAGATAACTGTCTGGCTTTCCTGGATTGTGCAGTCATCATTGGGACTGAGAGAAAACTAGAAATAGAAATCTACAGAAAACCCAGCCACACTGACCAGTATCTTTTGTTTGACTCACATCATCCACTACAAAACAAACTAGGAGTTATCAGGACTCTACACCACAGAGCAGAGAACATCCCCACTTCCACAGAAGCTAAGAAGAAGGAAAAGAGGCTTCTGAAGACCTGTGGATATCCCAAGTGGGCCTTTAACAGAAAAAGGACAACGGTACAGTTGGAGTCCCAGGGCCAACGGAAGAACCTGGTTATTCCATACATGTCTGGTGTGTCCGAAAAGCTAAAAAGGATTTTTGAAAAACACCACATACCTGTCCACTTCAAACCCACTAATACACTGAGACAGAGACTTGTCCACCCCAAAGACCGGATACCAAAACAGAAGAAAAGCAATGTACTATATGCCGTTCAATGCAGCGAAGAGTGTCTTGAACTGTACATTGGAGAGACCAAAAAGCCACTACACTGGAGGATGGCCCATCACAGAAGGAGTAACCCCTCGGGGCCAGAATCAGCTGTGTACCTCCATTTGAAGGACAAAGGACACTTATTTGAGGACATTAACGTCCAGATATTGGATAGAGAAGACAAGTGGTTTGAGAGAGGGGTGTGCAAATCAACAACCCCTCACACAACAGAGGTAGAGGCCTTAGGCATAACCTGTTGTTCAATTTATCATGCTGCCCTTTCATCCGTCCCCCAGGAAAATCAGGCCCAATGTACACCTCCACCAGGTGGACCACTCTTAACGACCCACTCTATGGGGTAGGAGGGGCTGTTAAAAGGTGTGACTGTTACATCTACCCACACCTTCCCCTTCCTTTGTTTTACTCAATGATCCTATTCAGGGCAGGTGTGAAGTGAAACTAACCTGGAGGATAAATTTGTGGTCTCTAACAACATTAATCCTCAGACTGAAGAAGCTGCTTGGATGAGCATCCATCCATCCATTTTCCAACCCGCTGAATCCGAACACAGGGTCACGGGGGTCTGCTGGAGCCAATCCCAGCCAACACAGGGCACAAGGCAGGAACCAATCCCGGGCAGGGTGCCAACCCACCGCAGTGCTTGGATGAGCAGTGAAACGTATCTACCTAACAAGAACGAAGTCCAGTTGCTATGACTCAACTACCAGATACTTCACTAGCAAATTTCTTTTAGGTTTCTCTGTTGACCTTTCAGATGCTTTCTTTGATTTATTGTTGTGGTTTCTGGTATTATTTGGCTGTACAGTGAAGATTTTATCCATTGGGTGGAGATGATCTCAGTGTCCATTATTAGCAATTGTTTGTAGGACAATTTGTTCGATTGTCCAAGTTTGTTTAATACAGTGAGACTTGAGCTCCAGGCATGCAAGGACAGGGTCGTCTGAATACTGAATAAGTAGTCAGCACAAATTAAATTAGATTGAAAATGACAAAAATATAAATATTTAATTATAGAAATCTGTCACACAAAAGAGGAACCAATAATTAAGTAAAAACGATGCCTCAAGCAAAGTGAAAGATGAAATGTGTGACACATCCCGATTCTGAAACTGTTTCCCTGTGTGACACTGTGGCTCAGTGGTTAGCTCTGCAAGTCACAGAACTGGTCTCCTGGGTGAAACATTTTTTTAAATTAGTTTTAAGTTTTCTTAGCACCAATATTTGTATTCATTTATTTCTTTTTTTGGCACTGAACAACACATTTTCCTTCAAATAAATCCCAACCCTGGTAGTACAAACCAACAGCATTTTGATTTTTTTTTAACATGAAAACTGAGATTAAGTTGGTTTTATGGGGTCATTTGGACTATTAGCTGTACGTCAAGTTGACGGCTGACATCCCAGTACTACGGAGCCTCTCTACAGTTGGCATTTTTAAAAAAAGAAATATATTTATAAAATCTTTTTCCAGTGTAATCTGTATGGCAGCCATTCATTGTCAAGATTTATCAAACGTAATGGTGGCAGCGATGACAGAGTCTATCAGACTATTTGGTATTTACATTTTTTTTTTCATACTTAACAGGATAGAAAACCATTCTAACGTTTAATGAAGATGTCACAAAGTGAAAAACAGCAGCACAACTGTGATTGAAGCATATGCGAGGCCTTCAATGTTTGTCTTTCTTTCTTTTTGCTAAATTGTGCTTTCCAATGGCTTCCTCATATCTACTAAATGTTTTATTTGTTAGTGCTACACCTAATGTACCTAAATATTTTTGATCTGGATGCTTTCTGGCAGTGCTTTTGTTTGCTTATAAGTGTATGTTCATAGAGTAGGAGTCCATACCACTTGGGAATGCAGTAAAAAGAAATACAGGTGCAGTATACTTACAATTGTGCAAAATCAACATAACTATCTGAGTTAACCTAATTGAATGTACCTGAATAAAGTCTATCATGTATAACATAACATAACATAACATAACATAACATAACATAACATAACATACAATAAAAGGGAAAGTCTGTTGAATTAGACGGCGAACCCTGGATACACTGGACACTGCTGTGGAAAAGAGGATGGTGGACAAACTGGATGTCATCAAGAAAAATCACCTCCATCCTCTCCAAGGGGTGCTGTCTTGGATCTCTTTTAGCCACAGGCTCATTCCACAACAGCGTGCTAAGAAACAACTCTGGGGGTCTTTTCTATCCACTGCTATCAGGCAATTTAATGCTTCCACCCAATGGACTTGTTAGCGATTGATTAACTGGCTGTATTATTTGCCTTGCGAGTCTGTATTCTTGTTTCTTATGTTTCTGCTGCTGTTGGCATTTGAATTTCCCCAATGGGATTAATACATTTTTATCTATTACTATTACCTCATCTATCTATCTATCTATCTATCTATCTATCTATCTATCTATCTATCTATCTATCTATCTATCTATCTATCTATCTATCTATCTATCTATCTATCTATCTATCTATCTATCTATCTATCTATCTATCTATCTATCTATCTATTGTGAAAGATAAGAGACGTTACTGAGCCCCAAACCTTGGACATACTGTAACTGATACAGACACAATCACGGGTTCAAATTTAAAAATTGTATTCTATCCAGTACCTTAACAGGCCTTTCTAGAATCCTCTGTACAGCACACCCTAACCAAAAAAACCTTCCTCCTTCTCCATCCTACTCCTCTTCCTCCAAGCAAGTGTGGTCCTCTGCCTCCTGACTCCAATTTTCTGGGCAAAGGACATGTTAAGTTGAAAGCACTTTCGGGTCAGACAGACAGTCCCATAAAATAGAGATTATACATCCCTGCAGTGCCCTCTGAGGGTACCCGAGGTCCCAGACAGGGTTGCACCCCATAACTCCAATTACCAGCATGCTCTGTGGGTATCCTGCAGGGCACTGAAGCCCAGAGTTGCTGGCACCTATCGTATTGGGGAATAAAAGATCCAAACAACAATATCTCCCGAGGTCCGTGCATTACTTTGGCCTCATTTGACTTGGTAAGTGTTGCTGTTCCATTCTAACTGGAAAGCCCGTCCATCCATTTTCCTTTATTATGGTGTCCTGGAGTCATCCTCCATCCCCTTTGCAATGCCTGTCCATCAACTGTGGTACTCACATTATCTTATTATCATATTATTTTTCTATCTATCTATTATACAGTGCATTTCTATCTATCTATCTATCTATCTATCTATCTATCTATCTATCTATCTATCTATCTATCTATCTATCTATCTATCTATCTATCTATCTATCTATCTATCTATCTATCTATCTATCTATCTATCTACAGTGGGTTCAGGAAGTATTCAGACCCTTTTACTTTCTGCACACTTTATTCTATTGTAGATTTAATTTTAAATTAATAAATTTGCCATTTTTGCCCATAAATGTGCACTCAGTAACCTGCAATGTCAACGTGAAAATATGTTTTCTGATAGGTTTGCAGATTTCTTCTCGTACCGCTCTTCTCTGGTGGGAAGGTGTACAGTGTGTCACTGATTTGCACATGTGAAATAGAAAACGCATGCAATAAATACCTGTGCATAACATAATTAGAAGGTAATGCTTTAATACATATGCAGTTGTACAGTTTTCATACTTCAGGACTCCAATAAATGGAAAAGTAAAATAAATCAAGATAAGGCAGGTTAAGCTAACTGGAAGTGAAGCAGAAGAAAAGGAGAATTAAAACTCCACAACCCTGGCAGCCATCCCTAAGTTCTTCAGCTGCCCCATGAAGCCAGCTCACGCAGTAACTCAAAACGGCAGCACATCCAAACTAAAGCAGTGTCACTTTGGTTCAGTGCATAAGATGGCCTCCAAGCATGCCCTTCTCACAAACTTTACATTTTGCAAAACTGTAACTTCATTCAATGAGTCATTTTTTAAGAATAGACGGACTATAAAGAATCAGCGTACATAAAAAGTGAAGTAACAGACATTGGTATGTCAATGGTGATTTTCTCCTCTGACTTTTTAACACAAATGAATAACTGGAATAGAGCTGTTCTCACATTTTTCCACATAGCAGGCTGAATTTGTTGGGGTATTGATGGCAGTACTGCCTGTCTATGTCAACTACAATTATCCCCACAAATGTTCCATTCTATCTAATGGTGGTACTCTGATTCCTATAGCTTTTTTCCATCCGTGTCCATTGATATTCTATTGAACTAAAAATGAGTGACTAAGGAGGCCACTGAATGTCCATTCTGAGATGTTTTCCAGATGCTTTTCTGGAGAACTCCAGAAAATTGTGAATTTCCCCTTGGGATTAATAAAGTATCTATCTATCTATCTATCTATCTATCTATCTATCTATCTATCTATCTATCTATCTATCTATCTATCTATCTATCTATCTATCTATCTATCTATCTATCTATCTATCTATCTATCTATCTATCTATCTATCTATCTATCTAATTACTGGCTGGGCCTGTTGTGAAGTGAGGTAAAGGTCGGGGGGCGATGGTGAGATTTTATTTTTAAATTTAAACAGTGTGCTCAAACACTGGGTGGGTGTAGCAGCATGTGGTAGTAGTGTGGATGAGTAGCCCACAGAGGGTTGATGAGGGGATTGGCAAAGTTCACGTTGTGACAGGCGGCCATGGCCATTAACCTGCTGGGATGCCAGCTGGATGGAAGAACTGGAGGAGATGGCAGCTGCATGGCACTGCCTAGAGGGCAGCCCTCCTGGGTGTCTTTGGCACCACAGATTCCCACAGGGCACATCGGGAGCTGGAGTTTGTGTTCTGTGGGAGCCGCCAGGGGGAGCTGCAGAGCCCTACATTGGGCATTCACCACACCTGGGAGAGATTCCAGTTGTGATTAACGAACCACCTGGAACACTCCCAGGGGCAATATAAAAAGGAGCTGCCTCAGTCCACTTAACGAGATATATATATACTGTATACATATGTATATACAGTACAATACAGTTTATTTTTGTATAGCCCAAAATCACACAGGAAGTGCCGTAATGGGCTTTAACAGGCCCTGCCTCTTGACAGCCCCCCAGCCTTGACTTTCTAAGAAGACAAGGAAAAACTCCCAATAAAACCTTATAGGGGAAAAATGGAAGAAACCTTGGGAAAGGCAGTTCAAAGAGAGACCCCTTTCCAGGTAGGCTGGGCGTGCAGTGGGTGTCAAAAGAAGGGGGTCAATACAATACAATACAGTTCACAGAACAGAACAATTTCTCAATATAGTAAGAAATAAAAAATATAAATTTTAGAAGTACAGAGCAGAATTTAACAGTAGATGATATATCCCATAATAAGATTTGGACTTGTGTAGAGTCCTGGAGACCTCATCCTTCAAGCTGCCTCCCCCATTTGGCCATTCCATGGCTGAAACAATGCTGGGCCAGCCAATCCGATGAAAGGACCCCTCTTTCCCATGATTCCTGCGATCCTCCATCAGAGATGACTTTTCCTTAGGCAGGCAAAACAACTTGGCAGGTGGGCCGTGGCACCAAGTGCCACATTTGAGTACCGAGAAGAAAAACAGAATAAGTGAGGGTTAGTATACAATTATAACTGTCATGTTACTTATGTTTAAGTGCTAATGACTAACAACAGAGATGCAGTCTGTACAGTTAATCAGCAGCTCTAGTCAGGGTGTGCTAAACTGAAGTAGTGAGTCTTCAGCCGGGATTTAAAAGCTGAGACCGAAGGGGCATCTCTTATAGTAGCAGGCAGACCATTCCACAGTTTAGGGGCTCTGTAACTAAAAGCTCGACCTCCCACTGTTATTTTATTAATCCTTGGCATCATAAGCAGACCGGCATCTTGAGATCTTAATGTGCGCTCTGGTTTGTAAGTCATGATAAGTTCAGACAAGTAAGCCGGACTTCGACCATTTAATGCTTTATATGTTAAAAGAAGGATTTTGAAATCTGCCCTAAACTTAACCGGGAGCCAGTGTAAGGATTTAAGAACTGGAGTAATGTGTTCGTATTTTCTTGTTCTTGTAATAGTTCTTGCAGCCGCATTTTGGATTAACTGGAGGCTGTATAAAGAACAGTTTGAACATCCAGTGAACACCGCATTGCAGTAGTCAATCCTACTAGAGATAAATGCATGAATTAGTTTCTCAGAATCCTGTTTATTTAAAAAGCGCCTTAATTTCCTAACATTTTTAAGATGGAAGAAACATGTTTTGGACAACTTTGTAATATGCGCTTTAAATGACATGCTAGAGTCAAAGATAACTCCTAGATTGCGGGCTGATTCAGTAAAATTGACTGGGATTCCCACTGAGTTAAATGATGACAAAATATTGTTGTGATCAGCATCATTCCCTCCAACAATTAACATCTCTGTTTTATCTGTATTTAAAGACAAGTAGTTCTTATTCATCCACTCCTTTAATTCACTAACACAACTAATTAAAGACAACATTGGAGAAACTTCATTTGATTTAAATGAAAGGTATAACTGGGTGTCATCTGCATACGAGTGAAAATTAATATTATGTTTCCTAATGAGCGATCCCAGTGGAAGCATGTACAGTGAAAACAGTAAAGGTCCCAGTACTGAGCCCTGCGGGACACCATATTGAACTTCTGTGTATAATGATGGAGAACTGTCAGCACATTTCTGTACATATTGGAATCGATTTGATAAGTAAGAACTAAACCAAGCGAGCACGGTGCCTGTAAGCCCAACATCATTTTCTAGCCTGTGCAGTAAAATAGAATGGTCGATGGTGTCAAATGCTGCACTTAAGTCCAACAACATAATTACAGTGGAGTTTCCTTCATCAGAGGATATCAGAATGTCATTTACAACCCGTGTTAGTGCCGTTTCTGTACTATGACCAGTGCGAAAACCAGACTGGAATTTCTCAAATAAATTGTAATGCGTAAGGTGTGTCTGAAGCTGACTTGCGACTACTTTTTCTAGTATTTTAGAGAGAAACGGTAAATTTGAAATAGGCCTATAATTATTTAGTATATGTGGGTCAAGGTCTGACTTTTTAAGTAATGGTTTAATGACTGACACTTTTAGTGTATCTGGTACTGTGCCATGCAATAATGAACTATTGATAATGTTTAGGATAGGCGCTGCAAGAACATCCATTGCACTTTTTACTAGTTTTGTTGGCACTGGATCTAGGGAACAAGTAGTGGGCTTCATTTTAGAAATTAAATTTAAGACTTCCTGCTCAGTTACAGGATTAAAATTACTAAAGTGCTGAGTGCAATGTGAGACAGGGTCTGCTAAGCTAGTATTTGGTTTGTAGTGTGATGCAGAGATCTGGGATCTTATATTTTTAATTTTCTCATTGAAGAAGTTCATAAAGTCTGTACTGCTAATGTCTGTTGGTATTTTGCACTGTTGATCTGAATTTCCATTTGTTAATTTAGCCACTGTTCTAAACAGTACCCGAGGATTTTTATTATTGCTATCTATTAATGTAGAATAATATTCTGACCGAGCTTTAAAGAGGGTTTTTTTATATTTATTAACACTCTCTGTCCATGCAATTTGAAAGACATGTAGCTTTGTTGTTCTCCATCTCCACTCCAGTTTTCGACACTCTAATTTAAGAGCTCGAGTGTTTTCATTAAACCAGGGAGAGTTTCTATGTGCTTTGATTACTTTTGTTTTAAGGGGAGCCACTGTGTCCAGAGCATCTCTCAAGGTCACATTATAATGTGATGTTAGCTCATCTAAATTGTAGTCCACATTTACATTTGATGTTAACTGATCTAAATGGTTTTCCACAATTACACTCGACTTACTCAAAGTATCTATAAATTTTGAAGCAGAATTACAATCTAGATGTCGCACTGTCTTTGTTTTAATCTGGGAGTGTGCTGACAAGGGCAGGACTAAATCAAATGTAATTAAGTAGTGATCGGAAATAACTTCATTTAATGGAGTAATAATTAAATTTTGAATTTCAACTTTGTAAGTTATAATTAAATCTAATGTGTGGTTATGATTATGAGTTGGACCTTTGACATTCTGACAAAATCCTACTGAATTTAACAAATAAATAAAACATTTGCTAAAAGTGTCAGTTTCCACATCAATGTGTACATTAAAATCTCCCATCAGTACTACGTGATCATAATTTATAGCCAAGTCAGATAAAAGGTTGCTAAATTCAGACATGAACAATGAATACGGCCCTGGTGGTCTATAGACTAGCACTATAATAGTGTTGGAATCTGTTTTAATATTTAAAATGAATGCTTCAAAGGATGTAAAGTTGCCTAAATTTTTAGAAGTGATTTGCATTTTGTTACAATGAATTATTCCAAGGCCTCCTCCTCGACCTGAATCTCTAGACTTATGAAGGAACGAGTAGCCATCTGGTGACGCCTCAGCTAGGGGACAGTGTCACATTTACTAAGCCAGGTTTCGGTGAGAAGACACAGATCACATTTTGTACTTAATATAATATCATTTACCAAAACAGCTTTAGTGCCAAGAGAGCGAATGTTCAATAAGCAGCATTTAAAACTGTATGCTTCTTTCTGAATTGGTGATATACTATATGTATTGTCACACACGTACAGTACACTAAGGAGGCAGTCAATAAGCCCAAAGGTGTGTGAAATATCGTGAGACAAAGGGTTGATATACGGTACTAATGTCTTTCTCTCTTTCATCATACTTCCAGCACCTTCCAATGACGATACTACCGGCTCCATCTGATGACATCGCTTCCTTCATTACCTCACTTCCGGTCCCCCCTTTGATGACGTTGTATCCTTCCCACAGTTTCGACGTCATCTCCTGCCAACTCATAAATGTTCTCCATTTTGTACTCTGTATATAAACTCCATCTTTGAATGTTATTTTGTCAATCGCGATACATGCTTTTTGATCACTTACAAAGTCTTTGCGTTTTCTTTTGTCCAACAGACATTATAAGGGGACGGTCAGTAAACCTTTTTTCTTTGTGGAAGTGTTTTATTTTTGGGAAAAAAATCTATTACAATACATCTACTCTATACATATATAAAATCCTAAGCCTAAAAGTGCAATGATTTTATGTGACATGTTTTTTGTCACACTTTAAATCTGGCTTCTTTTAAAACCTAAATATATGTTTGGTATCATTCTTTTCTGAATTTATCGAACTTTAATGTGATGTTGTTAGATTTCAGATTCTTATTCCGTTTTTAAATTATAAACTAAAAAATATCAAGAAGTCACATCCCGCGAGAGAGTTTGTGCCAAGAGATTTAACCACGCTCTGGGCCGGAAATAAAAGACAAAGAGTAGGACATGTGCTGTACAGGCTTTTAAACGTTCGAAGCACCACCTGAGATGCAGATCAACTGGCCTTGCAGCAGCTGATCGAGCAAAGAGGAGGTAAAAAAAAATCTGTATTTGTTTCCCATTGTATCACCGTTTTAAAGGGGGTTTCGGAGGAGCGACTGCGTATCCTTGGAGTGCGTTCAGCCCCCCTCTTCACAGCACGTGAGGCAAAAAACGCAAAGTGGCTGGCGCATCGCGCAGGCCGGTGGGGGGGTTTGATGAGCGAAGTGTGCAGGTGGCGAACCCCATAGTATATATATAAATATATAAATGATGGTTCAGGACAAAGTAGCTTGCTTGGGGTGCCAAATGGGGAAAAAAAAAAGAAACATTTAATTTGAGGAAAAACAAAACAACCAAAAATGATGCACTTCTTAACAATAGGACAGTCCTCTCTTTGGGACGGAACTGGCTTGGATCAGCACTAAAGCCGGGTCAATATAGCCTTTTATATTTTGCAGACAGGAAGGGATGAGGCTTCCTTCACTTTGATGCCCTCATTGGGGTGGTTTCTCAAGGTGGTAAGGGAAGAAGGAGAAAGGATTGTTAGCAACAACATCCCCTCTTGTCCCAGGGTGGTACTTCTTACTTTAGGCAAACCTGTGAAGGTGACCCTCTGGCAAGCATGTGTAACCCAATATATACAGGGCTATTCAAAATGAAAGAGCAGATTTCAAAAATTTATTTCAAACAAACTGCATAAGACAGAAACACATTCCGCACATCACTGGATAGAGGAAAGTTCAAAGTTTGGCCCTACGGTCCTTGAGGTTGCATGCAATCAACATGAGCACCATGTGTAGTGTGACAAACTTCAAAATGGCTGACACATTTCTTGCCACAAACGAGTCAACTGGTCCCTAGTTACTGAATTCACAGCTTCCTCAATTCGATGTTGCAAATTTTGAAGATTAACAGGCATAGGTGGAATAAGCACTCTTTCTTTAATGTATCCCCTGTCACACACGTGCGCATGGGAGGCAGCTAAAGGGCTTGAGTAAGGGCAGTTCTGAGTCATACCGGGATGTGGCAGAGTGCTCTGATTCTTTTTCTCCCTTTCCTGTAGACCATTCATGGGAGATTCCACCTGGCCCTCTTGACGTCACTTCCGGGACCGAGCCTATGGAAGGAGACCTTGCCGGCTCCAGCCCCTGTGCTGTCACGTCCGGGTTCAAACCAATGGCTGAAGACCTTCATGAGCCCGACCCCTTTGATCTCACTACCTGTCTTCCCCTTTAAAAGCCTCCACCTTTCCCCTATTCCCTCAGTTCTGTTTTGGACTCGGTTTTGTGCACATCAGTGCTGTACCTAATTTACGACTTTCCAGCCAGGAAACCAATTATACGGGTGGCTGCCCCAAACCTTTCTATGACTCTGAGTTGAGTTTGTGACAGCCCATAGATGAAAAATCGCAGGGGGTAAGGTCTGGAGACCTGGGAGGCCATAGACGAAGAGGAAGATCTTGTTGTCCACCTCTTCCAATCCATCGTCCTGGAGTGGTGTCGTTCAGGTAACGCCAGACCTCCAAGTAGAAATGAGATGGGGCACCATCTTGAATAAACATGAAGTCATACGAATCTTCTTGAAGTTGGGGAAACAACCAGTTTTGTAGAATGTCCAGGTATGAAAATCCAGTCACAGTTTGCTCCGCAAAAAAGAAAGGTCCATAAACTTTGCTTGCATAAATGGCACAAAACACATTTACCTTCGGTGAGTCTCTTTAATGTTTGACGACTATGCAAGTATTTTCAAACCCCCAAATTCTGTGGGTTGCCTCCAGACCTTACCCCCTGCGATTTTTATCTGTGGATGTACATTAAAGAAAAAGTGTTTGTTCTACCTATGCACGCTAATCTTCAAGATTTGCAACACCGAATTGAGGAAGCTGTGAATTCAGTAACTAGAGACCAGTTTGTGGTCGTATGTGGCAAGAAAAGTACCGTTTTGATGTTTGTCGCGCTACATGTGGTGCTCATGTTGAGTGCATGCAACCTCAAGGACCATAGGACCAAACTTTGAACTTTCCTCTATCCAGTGATGTGCGAAATGTGTTTCTGTCTTAAACAGTTTGTTTGAAATACATTTTTGAAATCTGCTCTTTCATTTTGAATAGCCCGGTATTATAAAACAAAATATTATATCCTTCCGTAGTGGTGCAGCAATGATGAAGAAAGAAAAAAAATAACATGAAAGAAAGGATACACTTAGCTTCTTTTAATATCGACTGGACACTCACAATAATACGATATTCGAAGGAGAGCTCTTGGGTTTCCTGCAGACATCTCTGGCCTGCTTCAAGAGAGAGTGTGGGAGGCAATGACTTCCATCCATCCATAGTTGAGCTGTAATGTTCAGTGGAGTTGGCAGAGCTTTAGAGTTTTCTCAGGTTCCAAAATAAGAACATGCATTTAACAAACATGAAATTCTGAATGGCCCCTGGCCATATATAGTACAGTCACATGAAAAAGTTTGGGAACCCCTCTTAATTCTTTGGATTTTTGCTTATAATTGGCTGAGATTTCAAAGTAGCAACTTCCTTTTAATATATGACATGCCTTATGGACACAGTAGTATTTCAGCAGTGACATTAAGTTTATTGGATTAACAGAAAATATGCAATATGCATCATAACAAAATTAGACAGGTGCATACATTTGGGCCCCCAACAGGTATGACATCAATACTTAGTTGAGCCTCCTTTTGCTAATCTAACAGCCTCTAGACGCTGTCCTCCTATAACCTTTGATGAGTGTCTGGATTCTGGATGGAGGTATTGTTGACCGTTCTTCACACAAAATCTCTCCAGTTTAGCTCAATTTGATGGCTGCTGAGCATGGACAGCCTGCTTCAAATCATCCCATAGATTTTCGATGATATTCAAGTCAGGGGACTGTGACGGCCATTCCAGAACATTGTACTTCTCCCTCTGCATGAATGCCTTTATAGATTTTGAACTGTGTTTTGGGTCATTGTCTTGTTGGAATATCCAACCCCTGCGTCACTTCAACTTTGTACTGATGCTTGAACATTATCCTGAAGAATTTGTTGATATTGGGTTGAATTCATCTGACCCTCGACTTTAAGGGCCCCAGTCCCTGAACTAAGCATACAGCCCCACAGCATGATGGAACCTCCACCAAATTTGACAGTAGGTAGCAGGTGTTTTTCTTGGAATGCGGTGTTCTTCTTCGGCCATGCAAAGTGCTTTTTGTTTTGACCAAATAACTCAATTTTTGTCTCATCAGTCCAAAGCACTTTGTTCCAGAATGAATCTGGCTTGTCTAAATGAGCATTTGCATACAACAAGCGACTCTGTTTGTGGCGTGAGTGCAGAAAGGGCTTCTTTCTCATCACCCTGCAATACAGATGTTCTTTGTGCAAATTGCGCTGAATTGTAGAACGATGTACAGATACACCATCTGCAGCAAGATGTTCTTGCAGGTCTTTGGAGGTGATCTGTGGGTTGTCTGTCACCATTCTCACAATCCTGCTCATATGCCACTCCTGTATTTTTCTTGTCCTGCCAGACCTGCTGGGTTTAACAGCAACTGTGCCTTTGGCCTTCCATTTCCTGATTCCATTCCATACAGTTGAAACTGACAGTTTAAACCTCTGAGATGGCTTTTTGTAGCCTTCACCTAAACCATCAGACTGAACAATCTTTGTTTTCAGATCTTTTGAGAGTTGCTTTCAGGATCCCATGCTGTCACTCTTCAGAGGAGAGTCAAAGGGAAGGAAGCACAACTTGCAATTGACCACCTTAAATACCTTTTCTCATGATTGTCTATGAAGTTCAAGGCTTAACGCGCTCATCCAACCAATTTGGTGTTGCGAGTAATCAGCATTGAGCAGTGAGATGCATTCAAATCAGCAAAATTATAAGGGGACCCACATATTTGCACAACCAGTTTTTCACATTTGATTTAATTTCATACAACTAAATACTGCTTCACGAAAAATCTTTGTTCAGAAAACACCGCAGTACTCAGATGTTCGAAGGAAATGAAAGACATACCACTGCTATCTTTTTTGTTGAAAGGAGAGTCAATTATTATGCAGGCTGAGAGGGGTTCCCAAACTTTTTCATATGACTGTATCGATCATCACCAAACATGGAGTATATCAGTACTTTTTAATAGTCTGCCTGAGTTGTCTTCTTGTCAGCTGGTTTGCATAGTTTATATATTCTCATCTCTGTCAAGTCATGGTCTTAGTTTTGAGCAAAATCACATACTGGGGGATAAACCTCACAGATCATAGTGGCACACTGCCATCCTTTAGCTATAAAGGATTTATGTTGACACATAATTTTCATCATCTAAGCAATACTCAAAAACTTTAAAAAACAAATAAAGTGTTAAATAACGAAGCCTTTTATTGGGTGCCGCTGGTTTGACGAATGAAGCACATGACCTGCATTGTGAGGGAGCGCCAGTTACGGCACTACGCCCGAAGGTGACCCGGCTCACAGGACCCTCATTGTTGAGGACCCAAGCAGCTGGACCAGCCAAGGGGATGCCTGGCTGAGGCAAATGGTCATTTCTGGAGGGTGGGACAAGGCTTCGTGTCTGCCTAGGGGGATGCCTACCAGGATCCTGTGCTGTTTCATCGTGTGGTGAGTGCATGCTCCCCAACCTGACCTGACCTGACCTGTTATGTAGTAAAAACTGTTTAACATAAATCATGGGTCATTATGATCAGGCAATATAATGTGCTAGTAAGACCATATCTGGAGTATCGTATGCAGTTCTGGATACCACACTGCAAAAAAGACATAGCAGCACTTGAAGCTGTCCAGAGGAGAGCAACAGGTGCATCCAAGGAATTAAGGACATGTTTTCTTCTGACATATTCAGAGAATTAAACCTGTTTAGCATCATACGGTGGAGACAAAACAGGCACTAATTCTGATCTATAAAATTCATTGACATTGATAGAGTAGATCCAGACAATTTTTTTTTAACTAAATGCTGAATCACATGTATAAGAACAACCATTAGAAATCAAGGGGAAGTATATTTAGGACTGAAGCCAGGAAGTAATTGTTTATGGGTTATGAAGAGAGTTGTTGGAAGAAGAACCCTCAAAAACCTTTAAAAAATACCTGGATGACATATTGAGATAGCAGTAGAGTGTTGTACCGTGTTAGCCATAGATTGATACAGGAGAAAGTAGGGTGAAATGACACCTTTTATTGTCTAACTAAATAGATTGCAAATGCAAGCTTTCGAGGCAGCAAAGGCCCCTTCATCAGGGAAGGTGTAACCTTGCGTTACTATTAGATGAACAAAGAGGCTTGATGGACTGAATGGTCTCCTCTCGTTGGTCAATTTTCTTACATTCTATGATCAGACTGCATCATGTGCTTATTGGGAGAGAATCTGGAGTCTTATGTGCAGTTCATATCATAAAGCTACAAAGAAGAGTTGAATCTCCGCAGAGAAAAGCAATCAAATGCACTGCAGTCTTAAAAGGGAATGTCCGCCATATTAGGGCTCAGAGAAGTAAACCTCTTTAGTTTCAAGCAGGTGAGGCTTTGTGCGGACCTCATGCACGTCTTCAAAATTCACAAAGTCATTGATGAAGTTAATCCAACAGAATGGATTCATTTTATAATATTTGATTTCCTTAAGATTCTATTTTTCTTTTTTTGTTAATGGGTGCATTTAGCATTTATTGTATTGCTGTTATGTCTCTTTAGAAGTTTTGGAATATGCAGAATTAATATTTAAGGTTTATTCTGTGATAGAAACAATCATTAAATAGTTAAAATCTTAAAAAATCTTATCAAGATTTTATTTTGCTTTTTCGTGGGTGCTGTAATTTGGGCTATGTAATGTTGCTAGGAAGGTTGCTATGCAAGACTAGCAGCGGTTGCAACAGGTGATGTCACCATAGTGAGAGTTGAAAGGTCAGGGTCACACACTTCCTTTTATGTGTGATGGAACAGGCAAGAGAAATTTTTATAAAAGGATCAGGTATAGAGACAAAGTCATTAGGCCAAGCTAAAGTGAAGAAAACTTGAGGTAGCTTTAGGATTTCTAGTTTAGCTTTTGACTTCTTTCTTTGTTTCTTGTGGTCTAATTCTTTTGAATTCAGTACAACTTTTTTTTTTGTATAGCACTCTTCGCTAAGTGAAAGAGCAGAGCACTGAGACACATTTTCAGAAAAAATTGCAAGTATAAATTATGCAATACCGTGATATTTTGTAATCCTTCTTAATCTTGAGCAGGGTCATGGGTAGGCTGGAGTCAGTCCCAGCAAGCATTGGGTGCAAGACAGAAACAATTCCGGTTCATCGTAGGATAATATAGATTATACTGATTACTAAATACAGAATTATTACACGTGGTCAGAAACTCCACACAGAGCCATAGCAAGTTTGGAGCAGCCATCTGTATATTTGGTATCCTGGCTGCAAAGTTGCAAAAATGTTATTACAGCACTGATGTGCACAAAACCGAGTCCATAAGAGAACTGAGGGAATAAGGAAAAGGTGGAGGCTTTTAAAGGGGAAGACAGGAAGTGAGATCAAAGGGGTTGGGCTCATAGGGGTCTTCAGCCATAGGTTTGAGCCTGGACGTGACAGCACAGGGGCTGGAGCCGGCAAGGTCTCCTTCCATAGGCTCGGACCCGGAAGTGACGTCAACAGGGCCAGGTGGAATCACTCGTGGAAGGCCTGCAGAAGGAAAAAAAGAATCAATGCACTCTGCCACATCTCGGTCTGACTAGGAATTGCCCTTACTCAAGACCTTTAGCTGCCTCCCATGCGCACACGTGTGACAACATATAGACACATATTTGTTAAAAGACACAGAAAACAAAGTAGAAATTGATTAACATAAATGGAAGCCAACAACACCTGTCCATTAATTAATGTTTGAACTAGGGCCAGTTGACAGCAGAGGAGATTAAAATTGTATGAGAGAATGTCAAAGACAAAGTCAGACACAGTCACAGTCCTAGTGGCCTCAGCCCAATGGTCGACCACCTCCTCCTGGTCATTCTATAGTAGAGTCTGTGCTGGCCAGTCAATCAGACGACAGAATCTTATATTTTTGTACAAACAACTAACAAACAGAGATGCTTTATGCACAGCTAATCAGTAGCTCTAGTCAGGGTGTGCTGAACTAAAATTGTGTTACTTCACCCTGATTTAAAAGCAGAGGATATCTCTTACATTAGCATTAAAAGCGTGACCTGTCAATGTTATTTTATTAATTCCTGGACTCTTGGTTGGCATCATGAGATCTTAACATGCACTTTAGTTTGTAAGTTATGATAAGTTCAGATAGTTAAATATGACATTGGCTGTTTAAGACTTTAAATTTCGGCTCTCCTTAATGTATACCAAGAAGAATGGGTTGCTGTGGGTTTGCCCCATAATGGAGGTTTGTGCCTTTATGAGGAGATACAGTGCAGATGGGACTGATTGCCTAAAGAGAATTTAACCCTGAAAAGGAGGAGGAGAGGCGGGGGACATTGGGCAGTGAAGCAAAGAGCTGCAAAGTATTAGCACAGAAAATCTGCAACGGAAGATGGATTTTTTTCTTCGGGATACAAGAGAAATGCATCTCAGAACATGACATTTTTTTTATCTAACCTGGAGCAACCAACTTGATCTGTAGGACAGAACGTTATCATTATCAGTGTCAGCTGGCTGTATATCCTGTTTTGCTTCCGGCTTTTCATAGTTCTCTTCCAACTTTAATGACAGTTAAACCAGTCAAGTCAAGTCAAGTTGGGGAGCATGCACTGGTACAGTGCATTGCTGCACCCACCACATCACAAAACAGCTCGGGATCCCGGTTGGCAACCCCCCAAGCAGACACATGGTCCAGTCCCACCCTCCGGAAATGACCCTCTATCTGCCACAGCCAGGTGTTACATGGGCAAACCCTTGGCCTGGTCCATCCACTCAGGTTCCCAACAATGAGGATCCTGCGAACTGGATCACCTTCTGGGAATCACGCCACATGACCATAGTGCCAGGCTGTGGGATTTTTGAGAAATGGGTTATTTAGAGCGATGGCATCTCTCACCCTAATTTATTAACTTCTGACTTTGCACTAGTAATTTATTTATTGTTTCTTTGATTATGTCCAAAGTATTTGTCTTGTCTATATGTAAATATACTTTTTCATTTCCTTACTGCTTTTCATTGAGTGTTGGTCTGGGATTTGTGGTGAGTGGGTTAAATAGGAAGATTTTCATTAAGAATATGAATTATTACTCCTATCATGATAGACGTGTTCTGATCTCGTAGCACTACATGTTAAAAGGAGGATTTTGAAATCAGCCCTAAACTTAACTGGAAGCCAGTGCAAGGATTTGAGAACTGGAGTTATGTGTTCATACTTTCTAGTTCTCGTAATGACTCTTGTAGCAGCATTTTAAATTAACTGAAAACTGTATTAAGAACAATTTGAACAGCCCATGAATAACACATTACAGTAGTCAATTCTACCAGAAATAAATATATAAATTTATTTCACAGTATCCTGTATATTTGGAAAATGACATTTTTAAGAAGGATAAAATATGTTTTATATAGTTTTGAAAGAAATGTTTTAAATGACATGTTAATGTCAACACTAATAAAATTAGTGTTATGTTTTTTAATGATGGTTCCCAGTGAAAGCATGTAAAGTGAAAATAGTAAATGTCCTAGTACTGAGCACTGCAGGACAGCAAATTTAACTTCTGAGTGTAATGATGGGGTCCTGTTGGCACATTTCTGTGCATTCAGTAATTGATTAGATAAATAAGAACTAAACAACACAAGGGTAATTACTCAGAGCCCAATGTAATTTTCCAGCCTATGTAATTAAATTCAGTGGTAATTGGTATCAAATGCTGCTCTTAAATATACCAACATACTGTAATTTCTGTGGAATTTCCTTCAGCAGTGGAAATCAGATTGTTGTTTACAGCACAGGTTAATGCCATTTAGATAGATAGATAGATAGATAGATAGATAGATAGATAGATAGATAGATAGATAGATAGATAGATAGATAGATAGATAGATAGATAGATAGATAGATAGATAGATAGATAGATACTTTATTAATCCCAAGGGAGAAAAGCCAAGCAAAATGACACCTTTTATTGGCTAACTAGAAAGATTACAATATGCAAGCTTTCGAGGCAACTCAGGCCCCTTCTTCAGGCAAGATGTAATACAGAAACTGAAGTTTCCTATGTTTATATACACACTCTAGGACAAGAAACAACATTGGTAAAAATTTAAATGAGAGATTTTGAATGTAAAAAATTAATAGATTCATTCAGGCTAGGGTTAATTTAGCAAGAGAGAAAAGAACAATGTATTGTCAAGATCTCTGGATAAGATAACTGTCCAACAAAGTCTTTTGAAGTTTGTAATGAGTTTTTTCAAAACAATGTGGGTCTGTAGACAGGTTGTCTGTTATTCTGAGAGATGTAAACAATCCTCATATCTGGCCATAAAACTCTTGTCTTTATTCAATCCATGTTGTAAAGTATTAAATTTTAGCATGAGTTTAACTTCCCATTCTTTTCTCTCTTGCTGTGTTTTGAAGTTGCCCATAAGCACTGTGACCTTAAAGTCCTTCTCACAGTGTCCATGGCTGTTGAAGTGGGCCGCCACAGGAACATCTGTGTTGCCATGTTTAATGTGGAACCTGTGTAAGTTCATTCTCTGGCGGAGTGTTTGTCCAGTTTCTCCCACATAGAGTGCAGTGTCAGGACATTTCATGCAGAAAATTAGGTAGACTACATTAGATGATCTGCAGGAAAATGATCCCTTGATGTGATGTTCAAGTCGGCAGTGTGGTATAACTATACAGTCTGTATCATAGATGTGGGCACATGTTTTTCATCTTTTCTGTAGGCATGGAGATGTGCCATTTTCTGTTGGTTCACTTAGGGAGCCTCGGACAATTAATTGTTGAAGGTTTGGTGGTTGTCTGTATGCCAGGAGGGGAGGTTCAGGAAATACATTTTTCAGTGTTTGGTCATTGTTTAGTATTGGCTGAAGTTCTTTTATAATTTTTCGAAGTGTTTCAAGATGTGGGTTGTAGGTGACAACAAGGGGGATGCGATCCTTGTTGTCTTTGTTTTTATATTCCAGAAGGTTGTCTCTGGGTATGGCAGTAGCTCTTCTTATTTGAGTGTCTGTTGTTTTCAGGGTGTAACCTTGTTTGATGAAATCTTGTCTGAGCTCCTGCAGGTGTTGATCACGGTCTGTTGGGTCTGAGCAAATACGATTGTACCGTATTGCTTGGCTGAAAATAATGGAGCGCCTTATATGCTTGGGGTGGAAGCTATCATTTTTCAGGTAGGTCCGTCTGTCTGTCGGTTTGTGAAAAATAGAAGTTACAAGGGTGTTGTCTTTCAGTTGAACGGTGGTGTCAAGGAAGCTGACTTCTGTTTTTGAGTAAAGTCAGTAATAGAAATGATAAAATTCACTCTGACACATAATCTATTCTCTTTTGGACAGGATTGCTACTTACAACAAATGGGGACTGCAATGGGATGTCGGTTTGCACCTCACTATGCAAATCTTTTTATGGCAAAATTGGAGGAAGATTTCATGTCAATGTGTATCGTAAAACCAATGTTGTATCTCCGTTACATAGATGACATCTTCATAATCTGGACTGCCAGTGAAAAGGACCTCCTCCATTTTCATAATGAATATAATTGTTTTCACCCCAACATAAAGCTGAAGCTGAATTACTCAAAAACAGAAGTCAGCTTCCTTGAAAAATGATAGCTTCCACCCCAAGCATATAAGGCGCTCCATTATTTTCAGCCAAGCAATACGGTACAATCGTATTTGCTCAGACCCAACAGACCGTGATCAACACCTGCAGGAGCTCAGACAAGATTTCATCAAACAAGGTTACACCCCGAAAACAACAGACACTCAAATAAGAAGAGCTACTGCCATACCCAGAGACAACCTTCTGGAATATAAAAACAAAGACAACAAGGATCGCATCCCCCTTGTTGTCACCTACAACCCACATCTTGAAACACTTCGAAAAATTATAAAAGAACTTCAGCCAATACTAAACAATGACCAAACACTGAAAAATGTATTTCCTGAACCTCCCCTCCTGGCATACAGACAACCACCAAACCTTCAACAATTAATTGTCCGAGGCTCCCTAAGTGAACCAACAGAAAATGGCACATCTCCATGCCTACAGAAAAGATGAAAAACATGTGCCCACATCTATGATACAGACTGTATAGTTATACCACACTGCCGACTTGAACATCACATCAAGGGATCATTTTCCTGCAGATCATCTAATGTAGTCTACCTAATTTTCTGCATGAAATGTCCTGACACTGCACTCTATGTGGGAGAAACTGGACAAACACTCCGCCAGAGAATGAACTTACACAGGTTCCACATTAAACATGGCAACACAGATGTTCCTGTGGCGGCCCACTTCAACAGCCATGGACACTGTGAGAAGGACTTTAAGGTCACAGTGCTTATGGGCAACTTCAAAACACAGCAAGAGAGAAAAGAATGGGAAGTTAAACTCATGCTAAAATTTAATACTTTACAACATGGATTGAATAAAGACAAGAGTTTTATGGCCAGATATGAGGATTGTTTACATCTCTCAGAATAACAGACAACCTGTCTACAGACCCACATTGTTTTGAAAAAACTCATTACAAACTTCAAAAGACTTTGTTGGACAGTTATCTTATCCAGAGATCTTGACAATACATTGTTCTTTTCTCTCTTGCTAAATTAACCCTAGCCTGAATGAATCTATTAATTTTTTACATTCAAAATCTCTCATTTAACTTTTTACCAATGTTGTTTCTTGTCCTAGAGTGTGTATATAAACATAGGAAACTTCAGTTTCTGTATTACATCTTGCCTGAAGAAGGGGGCCTGAGTTGCCTCGAAAGCTTGCATATTGTAATCTTTCTAGTTAGCCAATAAAAGGTGTCATTTTGCTTGGCTTTTCTCTACATTCATAATGGCTAACACGGTACAGCACCCTAGTACTACTTAATCCCAAGGGGAAATTCACATACTCCAGCAGCAACTTACTGATACAAAAAACAATATTAAATTAAAGATTGATAATAATGCAGGTAAAAAACAGACAATAACTTTATATAATGTTAACGTTTACCCCCCCCCCCCCCCCCGGGTGGAACTGAAGAATCGCATAGTTTGGGGGAGGAACGATTTTCTCAGTCTGTCAGTAGAGCAGGACAGTAACAGCAGTCTGTCGCTGAAGCTGCTCCTCTGTCTAGAGATGATCCTGTTTAGTGGATGCAGTGGATTTTTCATAATTGATAGGAGCCTGCTGAGCGCCCATCGCTCTGCCACAGATGTCAAACTGTCCAGCTCCATGCCAACAACAGAGCCTGCCTTCTTCACCAGTTTGTCCAGGCGTGTGGCGTCTTTCTTCTTAATGCTGCCTCCCCAGCACACCACTGCGTAGAAGAGGGCGCTCGCCACAACCGTCTGATAGAACATCTGCAGCATCTTATTGCAGATGTTGAAGGACGCCAGCCTTCTAAGGAAGTGTAGCCGACTCTGTCCTTTCTTACACAGAGCATCAGTATTGGCAGTCCAGTCTAATTTATCATTCAGCTGCACTCCCAGGTATTTATAGGTCTGCACCATCTGCACAAAGTCACCTCTGATGATCACGGGGTCCATGAGGGGTCTGGGTCTCCTAAAATCCACCACCAGCTTTCTGTATTCTGTTTCTGTATTTTGACAGGACTGCTACAACACTCCACTTATTTTGGTGTGACCAGACAACATATGAAAGCCAGTTGACTTAGCAAAAACTCTTCTAAAGGACTTATAACATGTGAGAAATGAGATTTTCTGGCATAATTAACCAAAATTGAACTGTCTATTCTAAATGCCATATCTGGAGGAAACCAGGCACTGCTCATCATCTGTGCATCATCATTGCAACATTGAAGAATGGTGGTGGCAACATCATCCTATGGGATTGTATTTCAGTTTCCGACACTGGGAGATGAGTCAGGGGGGGTTGGATTTGAATTCAGCAAAGTATGGAGATATCCTTAGTGAAAACCTGCTCCAAAGTGCTCTGATTCTCACACTCAGCCTAAGGTTCACATTCCAACAATGTGGCTATGTGGCTGAGTCGCATATCCAGTCACTGTGGTCACTGTCAATGCGAAGTCAGCATGTCACCCCTCTGTCTGCATTTGTTTTATTTTTCTGGATACTCTGGTTTTCTTTCCAAAATTCAGGGATGTGTATTAAGATAATTGAACAATCTACATTGATGCGATAGAAGGGTGCGTATAAGTCAATCCAGCAATGAACTGGTTTCCTTGAATTGGATTAAGTCTTTTTGAATCTATTACATTACTATAAATGTACGTCGAGGCAGACACGACTTGATAGATGACAGAAAATCAAAACTCCAGCCAGCAGCGATTAACAAAGAGTCCACGACCAGCTGCCCACCTCCTCCCACTCTTTGATTTGTAGACATCCCTTCAAGAGTGCTGTGTCAGCTCGGCCATAGTGCTATTTCAGTTTTAAATTACAGTGCTACAGAGTTATATGAGATTGCCACAAACAAAATCTATGTGCTTTTGAGCTATGCTGAGCCCGGAAACATTTTTTAAAGGCACATTTCAACTGACTGCACTTTCTCGTTTGGTAAGCCCCTGATTTTTACTTTCACTCAATACATCGCTGTTTGAAATCTGCTCTTCTGGGTAGGCAATCACAGCCCATTTAAAGATTTATTATAAGAGGTCACTTTAGTGAAAATGTCACTAATTCTTAAAGTTACAGCAACAATCCATTGCTTCTAAAATGATGTCTTCTGCTACTTTGATTTAACTGGCTATACCTTTATCACCCTTCATTCAATATTCATGTTCTGTCCCTCCAAATGAAAGTCAGACATGTCTCTTTCAGAATTTTTACAACTTGAGAATAGATATATTTTGTAAACATATGATGCAGCAGAATAAGTTGCAAACTTCAGTAAAGTTTATACCATAAAATGCACTTTGAATGTTATTCTTATTTCCATACATGTTGGAATAAGGTTCTAAACACTATAAAAGAGTCACTGAATGTGTCAGGAACACCGAGAAAAAAAACTGTGATGAAATATCTACAAGATGTCTAGTGTGAATGGATTCCAACAACATAGGAAAAGTTTTTGGAGCAGCTGCCCGTATACTTGAAGTATGGCTGACAAAAGATGAAGGTTTGGTTCATATAAAACTGGTCTTAACAGATCTCAATCCAAAAAATGAACAAACAGACAGGCAAACATGGCGGTTTTAAAGTCAGACAGAGGAAGTGAGGTCATCAGGGCAGGAAACGGAAGTGACGTCATCGGGCCCGGAACCGGAAGTGATGTCATCGAATCCAGGCAAAATGTTCCGTGGTCAGTCTGCCGATGAAAAAGAGAAAGTATCAGTGCACTCTGCCATCCCCTGGTCTGTCTTATAATTACCTTCATTTGAGCCCTTTAGCTGCCTCCCATGTGCACGTGTGGGACACTAGTTTGACTGTTTTGAAGCAGTACAAAAACAACATGCCTATTTATTGTTAATGCCCAATGGTATTATACCATTTTGAAGGGAAGATCTTATTTTCATGACAAATAAATTAAACTGTGTACCCATATTATCTGTGGATGATGCCATCCTCTTCGCCCAACACACCACTCTGGACATCTGGAATGGAAAAACATCTCTGTTGGGATACTGTTCATTGACTACAGCTGTTATCAACACCACTAGGCTCACCCGCCTTTTAAGGTGACCGACTTTTTTTCTCAATTTGTGTGCACTCCATGTGTACATCAGGCATGTAAGTGTAGGGAATGAGAACATCAAAGTGCCCATTCATAACATCTCCCGAAAACCTACGTTTTTTTATCCCTTCGAGTGCCTGTCCAAACTTGGAGTGTAGGACTCCATAATAATATACTTGAAACTCATAGGGGAACAACTCTCCCGCTGCCATTAGCACAGAAATGATACCATAAGTTTGAGACTTTGACATTTCAGTGAGATACTGAAGCTCATTTGTATAAGAGATTCGTGACGGCATCATTGTAAATGGCTGAATCCTTGACCAATTACTTAAAACATGTTGTACAATGTCAGCCCGAATCTGTACCGCTAAAGACGGAGTTTCATGCACTACTTAAGCTATAGATGAGAATAAGCAAGCACTATCTCCCCTGATATTTACTACGCGGTGAGGCATTTGTACTCCATCAACATTAATTATTTCCAGAGACATCATTTTGTCTATTTTTCCAGCGCATAGCGCACAAAAGCAAGGGAACGATGCGAGCACCAGAACTCTGCTCACATCGCGTCGCTTTGTACCGCAAGCCGCAAGTCTGTGATAAGCGGAATACCACTACGCTTTGCACTCATGGGATGGAAGGACAATCCCGACCGCTTTTATATAGTGTCTTGATTGTGCCCTCCATTCCATTCTGATGTTGAAGCTCAGAGACCTCGGTCTGAGCAGCTCCATCTGTGGCTGGGTGTTTGACTTCCTGACAAATAGGCCCCAGTCAGAGAGGACTGGCAACGAGGACTCCACTCTGTTCTCCAACATCAATGATCTATCATGCTACACCAGGGAGAGACCATCATCTTTCACGGATGACACCACTGTGATTGACTTCATCAGTGACAAGGACAAGGCTACCTACTATAGGGAGATAAAACCCCTGACTGTATGATGCCATAACAATAACATCTTACTGAATGTCAATAAAACAAAGGAAGTCATTGTTGATTTCAGAAAGAAATAAAAGACAGTCACACTCAACTTCACAGCAACAGCTCCACTGTCTACGGTTGCGGCCAAAAGCTTTGAGAATGACACACATATTGGTTTTCACAAAGTTTGCTGTTTCAGTCTTTTTAGATCTTTTTGTTAGATGTTTCTGTGGTATACTGAAGTAGAATTACAAGCATTTCATAAATTTCAAAGACTTTTATTGACAATTACATGAAATTTATACAAACAGTCAATATTTGCAGTGTTGGCTCTTCTTTCATTTTCAAGACCTTTGCAATTTGCAATTCACCCTGGCAGCCCATTCTTGCATAATCAATGCTCAGAGTTTGTCAGAATTGGTGGGTTTTTGTTTGTCCACCCGCCTCTTGAGGATTGACCACAAGTTCTCAATGGAAGTAAGGTCCGGGGAGTTTCCTGGCCATGGACCCAAAATCTTAATGTTTTATTCCCTGAGCCACTTAGTTCTCACTTTTGCCTTATGGCCCGGTGCTCCATCATGCTGGACAAGGCATTATTGGTCACCAAACTATTCTTAGATGGTTGGGAGAAGTTGCTCTTGGACGATGTTTTGGTCCCATTCTTTATTCATGGCTGTGTTCTTAGGCAAAATTGTGAGTGAGCTCTGCACTTTCTTGCCCAAGAAGCAACCCCGCAACATGAATGGTCTCAGGATGCTTTACTGTTAACCTGTCACAGGACCAATGGTAGTGCCGCTCACTTTTTCTCTTTTCCAGATGCCCCAAACACTCAGAAGGGGTATTCATCAGAGAAACTGATGACCCCAGCAGTCCTCAGCAGTCCAATCCTTGTACCTTTTGCAGAATATCAGTCTGTCCCTGATGTTTTTCTTGGCTTCTTTGCTGCCCTTCTTGACACACACCAGGCCATCCTCCAAAAGTCTTCACCTCCCTCACTGTGCATGCAGATGCACTCCCACCTGCCTGCTGCCATTCCTCAGCAAGCTCTGCACTGGTGGTGACCCAATCCCACAGCTGAATCAACTTTAGGAGACGGTTCTGGCGCTTGCTGGACTTTCTTGGGCACCCTGAAACCTTCATAACAGTAGTGGAATTTTTTTGGGGGATTTAAGTTTATTTTCATGGCAAAGAGGGACTATGCAATTAATTGCAATTCATCTGATCACTCATAACATTCTGGAGTAGATGCAAATTGCCATCATAAAAATTGAGACGGCAAACTTTGTGAAAAGTAATATTTGTGTCATTCTCAAAACTTTTGGCCACAACTGTAGACAGTTGATAGTTAACAGCTTCCGGTTCCTGGGTATTCTGATCACTGACTGCTTTTTGTGGTCTCTCAAAGCCACCTGCATCCTCAAAAAGGCTTAACAAAAGCTCAGTTTTTCTGAGGAGGCTAAAGAGCTTTTGAGGTGGAAACCAAAACTCTAATGAACTTCTACCATTGCACTATTGAAAGTATCCTGACCGGAAGCATCACAGTGTGGTTTGGTAACCTGACTTTCCAGGATCACAAACTCCACCAAAAGACTTGTCCATACAACTTTTAAAATTACCGGGGCTGACCTTTCATAGCTTCATACCACTTACTTAACCAGATATCTGACGAGATCTGAATTTACCATCTCTGATGGCAGCCACCCAGCTCATCTCCTATTTTCAATTTTTGCCTTCTAGAAAGTACTATCAGAGCCTCACTACTCAACCTACCCACTTCAGGGAGAGCATCTTTCTCCAGGCTATAAGGTTACTGAACTCTTGCTAACCTGATCTTACATGTCCTGTATTGTACCCACCTACTGGTTTATATGTAATTGTACCTTAGTTCCACATATACTATCTACTTTTTTTATTCTTATTTATTCTTAACTGTATTTATTTATTACCTGCTTCTGTATTTATTTTCTGTATTTATTTATGTCACCATCTTATTGTTTTATTGTATATGATTGCCTCTACATACTTAACCGTTACCCCTTTCTGCAACTACAGTACATGAATTTCAGTTTTCTCTTGCACCTAACCCTAACCCTAACCCTGATCTAATCTAATCTGTAAAGTGAAAAAATATAAAATACACAACAATATATGTACAGTGGATTTAGAATACCGTATATTCAGACCCCTTCACTTCTTATGTTGCAGCCTTCTGCTCATATTGTGTGCATTGATTTTTTCCCAAATCAAGCAACACTCAATACCCCAGAAGCAAACATGGGATTTTATAATTTTTCATAAATGTATTTAAAAATAGAAAAAAAAACCCCTGAAATATCCCATTGACACAAGTATTCAGACCCTTTATTTAGCACTTCGTTGAAGTCCCTTTGGCAGTGATTACAGCCTGGTGTCTTCTTTGTTCCGATACAACAAACATCACACACACCTGGATTTGATTTTCATTTTTTTTTATCATGCTTCCCTGCAGATCCTCTAAAGGTCCATCAGGTTGGATGGAGACCATCGTTGGACAGCTGTTTATTGGTCTTTCCAGAAATGTTCTAATGGGTTCAAGTCTGGGTACTGCCTGGGCTACCTAAAGACAATTCCAGAGTTGTCCCTGAGTCATTCTTGTTTTGACTTTGCTTTATGCTTTGGACCACTGTTATGTTGGAAGGTGAACCTTTAGCTCAGTCTATGATCCAGAACATCCTGGAGGAGGTTTAACTTTCCCTCAACCCTGTCTAGTTTACCAGTCATTGAAAGTCACCACCATACTTCAGTGTTGGAATGGTACTACACAGGTGATGAGTGGTGCCTGGTTTCCCTCCAGACAAAATGCTAATAGGTGCCATCAGAGCAAAGAATCTCATTTTTTACAGTCTGAAAGTCCTTTAGGTGCAAACTCAAAGTGGGGTTCCATGTATCTTTTACTGAGTAGATGCTTCTCTCCAGGCACACTGCCTTAAAGTCCAGATCAGTAGAGTGTTGCGTTAATGATTGTCCTATTGGAATTTCACCCATCTTCACTCAGATTCTATCGGGCTCATTTAGATCAACTGCTTAGTTTAGTTGGACGACCAGCTCTTTGTAAGAGTCCTTGTTGTTCCAAACTTATTCCACTTAGGAATTATGGAGGTTCTTATGCTCTTGGGAACCTTCAAGGCTGCAGGATTTTTTGATTTTTTTTGATAACTTTACATGGATCTGTGCCTTGACGCAACTCAGTCTCTGATCTGTTGAGACTGTGGGGCCTTCTATAGTCTGGTGTTTGCCTTTCATAATCCTGCTTAATCAATTAAATTGACCACAAGTGGACTGCAAACAAGTTGTTGAAATATCCCAACAATGATCCATAGAATGGGATGCACCTGAGTCAGATTTCAAAGGTCATAGAAAATGATTTGAATATTTTTGTTTTTTATTTTTAATAAACTTGCAAGACCTGGGTTCACTTCCCGGGTCCTCCCTGCGTGGAGTTTGCATGTTCTCCCCGTGTCTGTGTGGGTTTTCTCCAGGTGCTCCGGTTTCCTCCCACAGTCCAAAGACATGCAGGTTAGGTGCATTGGCAAATCATAAATTGTCCCTAGTGTGTGTGCCCTGTGATGGGCTGGCGTCCTGCTCAGGGTTTGTTTCCTGCCTTGTGCCCTGTGTTGGCTGGGATTGGCTCCAGCATACCCCCATGACCCTGTACTATAGCAGGTTGGATAATAGATGGATGGATAAATTTGCAAAAATTTTCAAAATCCTATTTTCACTTTGTCATTCTTGGTATGCAGTATTGCTGGATAAGGGTAAAATTATTAGCACAAGTAGGCGATATAACAAAACATGTCAAAGGGTTGCACGTGACTGTATTGGATTTTGGACCAGATATAATAATAATAATAATAATAACTTTTTTATATAGCACCTTACCATACATTTACATGCAACTCAAGGTGTTTTCTACAGATTAACCAACAAAAACAAAGATACACCACATTTACTTGGATTATTATCATTCATTTATACTATGATCATTTCTAATAAATGTAAGCATACTAAATAGAAAATCAACCAGGTATTGTTAAGTAAAATGTTACCACTAAAGTGCAAAACAAACCTTCACTCTTATCAGAAAGGTTTTCTAATTAAAATATTTATACATTTATACATTAAAGTTAACAATAGAACAACCAGATCTAATTAATTTCTTCATTATATTAACAAAAGTTTTCCGTCATGTCCGCGTTATTCAGCCTTGACCACGCCCCTCCACACCGCTTGCCCAATCATTACTCTTACTGGGCTCCTCCTCTCTCTGTACCATCCAATGACACTCTCAGTGCTAACTCGCCCTTCAACGCAGTCGGTTTTAATGGTAGAAAAGCAAATTATCTTTTCAAGAACGTTACATTTTAGATCACAATAGAAAAGGAGCAGCAAGAGCTGATAATGAACATCAAAAAAAAAAAGAAAATGAAGAAAAAGGAGCTACTGTACATATAATAAAAATCAAGAACAAAGAGAATTGGCCAGTAAATGAAAAAGAGAAAAATATCTCCAAACAGAAATCCAAAAAAGCAACGTTTCTAGAATGTAAGTTAGACGATAAAGTAATCTTATACATAATTCACCTGCCTCCTCACTCACTCACTCACGTCCATCCGAAGCTGAATGCGCTGTCGCCTTCTGCGCCGCTGCCCGAAAAACCTTACGAGACCGAAATCCAACCCCAACATCGCGGCAGGCGGCGGATTTAGCCTACACATTATACAACTGTCTTCAACAGGTACATTCATGACTTAAACATTTCAAAGTTCGTCTCACTTACAACTTATACAAATGCCTCTAAAGAGAAAATTTGCTTCATCGCGGCAGGCGGCGGATTTAGCCTACGCATTTCGGGATTATTATTCTAAAATCCCAAATCCTTCCGCCCAGGCGTAGGATATTAGCCCCGATCACAGCCAACCATCACACTCAAAATAATACGTAAGAACATATTATTATTAAGTACTTTCAGCGGGCAAGTGACATGAAGGTGCAAGTTAAAGATGGGCCACATCAAAGGAAATTACTACCAAACAGTGAGAGTGTCTTTACAAAAAATGTAGTCTACAGAGAGATTTTACAACTTTAGTTGCATACTGACAGGCCTCCTGTATACAAACAAAAAACATTGTCATAGATAGCATGTCTTTTTTAAGTGTACAGTATTTTTTGCCGTGATAAAGTCATACATATCCCAAACCTCTTAGTTAATTATCATTACTTACATCACTTTCTTATTTATTTCTTACTTATCATTTGCTCTTCATACACTACTGACACAAACTCGTGCCCGTTTCATCTTACGTTGTTGAAACGGGCTTTTTGTCTAGTTCATAATATTGTTTCTGACGTGGTGTTAATGTTAATTAATTTTTTATTTACTTTTTACTACGTTGTACTTTTTACTACATTTTATTATTCATTGGTATTTAAAACAGACAGATGTAGTGAAATACTCAAGTAACTGATTTTCTATCTTATATATAAATGTCTTTGCGTTGAAGTGTGTGTGTGTGTGTGTCTGGCCTGGAAGTGAGAAGTGGAGTCAGGGTAAGGGCTCAGCCTCTGAGGATACACAAGCGAGGCAACCACGTTGGCAAAACGAAACCTCCGAAGAAAGACTCACTCGCTTAGCTGCTGATACAGGAAAGAGGTGAGCACGTTGGCAAAACAGAACCTCCTAGCAGAGAGACGCCCAGAGTAGTTCTTTTCAGTTACCTGACATCTCTACAATTCAATTATTTTTTTGATGATTTCAATAGTTTCTAGGACCCCGGGATTTTTACAGCACAGGCTTACAAAGCTAGTCTATAATAACTAAGGACCAAACGGTCTTCCTCCCACTCCCCATATACTCTTCAATATGCCACATCTCTAAATATAATCTCTTTCGCTAACAGAGGAGCACCCCGACGCCCTTCAAGCGGCTCAGCCATGAGATAGTGGGTGCCCAGCACCCGCCCCAGAGGGTTGGTGAGTGAAATGAGCAGAGGGCAAAGTCCCCTAGTATCTCTCTCTATTATAATAAAAAAATCTTGGGTCAATACGTGATCTTCTTGAAAGACACTTTAATGTCCCGCAAGACAAGACAGTGAAGCAAAAAGACAGCTGCTGTACAGGATTTTAAATGATCGACGCGCAGCTCAACAAGCAGAACACGCAGCTTGGAAGCAGCAAGCTAGCAGCTGATCCATCTGCTTCTCCTTAGCGTGCGTTCAGCCATTCCAACCCCCCCCCCCCCCCCCACCTTCACAACGCGAGCAGCAGAAATGCGAAGTGGTTGGTGCGTAGTGTGCCCCGGGGAGGAAAGGTGTGGGGTGGGGAAGAGTATGGGCCAGCAAAGCGAGGACAGCTGCTGTGCAGGCTTTTAAATGATCGACGCGCAGCTCGACAAGCAGAACTTGCAGCCCAGTAGCAGGAGCAGCAAGACAGCAGCTGATCCGTCCGCATCTCCTTAGCATGAGTTCAGCACCCCCCCAAACCCCCCCCCCCACACCCACCTTTCACAACGCGAGCAGCAGGGACGCGAATTGGCTGGACTGAATATTGTGCCCCAGGGCGTGGGGGTGGGCGAGCAAAGCAAGCAGGGGGCAAAGCTCCCTTGTATATATATAAATAATGTGAGCCCGGGTCCGAACACCATCAGACAAACACCATGTCTTTATAAAACACATGTTTATTCTTACAAATAAAGTCCTCACAGCACACAGTGCTCCCAGCACCAATCACCCTCCACACAGGCCTTTCTCTTAATGTCTGTGGGCCGCCTTTCCTCTCCTCACAGGAGCTTCGTCCTGCTCCTGCTCCCGACTCTAGGAAGGCGGCCCCTTTTATTTCCACCCGGATGTGCTCCAGGTGCTCGATGAAGTTCTTCCGGAAGCACTCCCTGGTGTGGCGGAAGTGCTGCCCTTCCACCTGGAAGCACTTCAGGCATCCCTGGAAGGTACTTCCACCACCTTCCCAGGTGTGGTTGAAATGTCGATCTCCCAGGCTCCATAACGCTCGGGGCGCCCCCCTGGCGGTGGCCACGGGCCCCAGTGGGTTTGAGCTTGCTCCGTCCCCGTGGTCCCCTTATCATCCAGGGTGGTTGCCCCCTTGTGGTGTATAGACCACCTCCTGGTCCTTCCAGGTGTCCCGGCTGGGTCTGACCCCCAGCCTCCTGTGACGATAAATATATATGGTATGTATCTACATTTCACCTAGACAGCCCATTTAGTAGAAACAGTTTGATGATATTAAACATATCAGAACAAAGAAGACACCAGGCTGTAATCGTTGCTAAAGGGGCTTCAACAAAGTGCAAAATAAAGGGTCTGAACACTTGTGTCAATGGGATATTTCAGTTTTTTTTTTATTTTAAATACATTTGTAAAAATATGTAAAATCCCGAGATCACTTCTGGGGTATTGAGTGTTGCTTGATATTGGAAAAAATTAAAGCAAACATATAATATTGATACAAAAGCAAGTAAAACAGATATGAAAATGGTCTAAATCCCATCTAAAACATTTCGATGCTATAATATTTTTTTTGCTTTTCACAATTCTCTGAAGGCGGCAGGGTGGCGCTGCTGCCTCGCAGTAAGGAGACCTGGTTTCGCTTCCCGGGTCCTCCCTGCGTGGAGTTTGCATGTTCTCCCCGTGTCTGCATGGGTTTCCTCCTACAGTCCAAAGACATGCAGGTTAGGTGCATTGGCGATCCTAAATTGTCCTTAGTGTGTGCTTGGTGTGTGGGAGGGTGTGTGTGCCCTGCGGTGGGCTGGCGCCCTGCTCCTGCTTTGCGCTCTGTGCTGGCTGGGATTGGCTCCCCCGTGACCCTGTGCTAGGATATGGCGGGTTGGTAAATGTCTGACTGATTTCTCTGAAAAGATTGGATCTGAATCACATGTATGAAAATGAGCTTGATGGACTAAATGATCTCCTCTCATTTGTCAAATTTCTGATGTTCTAAAAGGCCTAACAGTGTGAAAATGGCCAGTGTGAAACACATTGCAACAAGAAGGAAAGGAAACATTAATCTGAATAGCAAGATACACAAAATGATTCTCAAGCCCACTACACTCCAATATTCTGTAACACCAACAATAACTAATTAACTGGGAATTTCAGAAGTCCTGAAAAGCCCTGAAAGACTAATGGGAAGGAGATATGCTATGTTTTTTTGCCACTGTTTAAATTTTAATCTTAGTGTAGCCATAGGGCTCATTTATACTTCAAGCTCAGAACGCGTACGCGCCCGCATCATGGCCGCCACGTGTTCTGAGCGTTCATTTGATGCATCCTCTGAGCAGGTCCTCAGAAATTAACGCGACGCGTGCGCAAGTTGCAGTACCAGCAAAAAGTCGGGGGGCGCAATGTGCTAAAAGTTGGAATGTGACGTCAGAGTCTCTGTTTACTATCTACATGTGACAGAAAGCCACTTTGCGGATACTACGAGATCGGTGTGCGCGCTTCGATATTTCATAAATGGTTCGATGTGGTGAAGCAAAACGCCGACATACAAATGTATTCGTGGTACTTTTATATTCAAGCGTCGCATATTCCCGATCGTAATGACACGATACGTTTTAAAATTCTCACATACCATCTTCTGTGCCATCTTTTTTTCTATGGCTTCCTCTGCTCCTGACAGCAGTGAATCGCCAGCAATTGATCGCCACACAGAACACATTAAATGTATGATATTTCAACTCTCTGCACATTTAGAATCCTTAGATTTATACTTGATATCACTTTCATGATGAAAAGCATTAAAGTATGTATATTACATTTTACAGATAAATTGGTAATTTCATTTAAATAATGAATACTGTTAATAATTACACACATGGGGTGACACTGTGGCAGAGCGTTAGCGCTGCTGTCTTGCAGGGAGTCACCTCGCTAACATTCCCTGCCTGGAGTTTACACGTTTTTCTGCTGGGTTTCCTCAGTGTGCTCCAGTTTCCTTCCAAAGATATGCAGATATGGGGATTTAGTGCCGCTAAAATGACACGAGTGTATGTGTGTGCTTGTATTCACCTGAGCCGAGGCATCGTCCAGGGATTGTTTCTCACTCGTGCCCAATGCTTGCTGGAATGGACACATCCCTGGATTTAATCAATAAACATCCTTTTCAGAGATATTGCGGTAAGGTGTCATCGGAATTTAATGGGTGTTCTAGGCAATTCACAACACAGAGAAGCCGAACATGTTCTCACCGTGATAATATCTCGCACTGCCACCTGGCGGATTCCTCCAGATTTACGTAAAGTACGCGCGCAAATATAAACACTTCAACGCTTGCGTAGCAGGAGTGTCCGCTGCAGCATGTGTCGCGTCACGTGAAGTATAACTCCGGCCATAATGTTGGTATACTTCATACCTTGTATGCTTTATCCAATATCTTTAGATCTTCAGATACCAAGCTATACATTTGATATGAATAATAAGAGGCAGAAGAAAAAACCTTTAAGTTGCATAAAACAGGCTTGAATGACTGATGGTGTCACGACAAATTACATCCTCTCTGCAGCGAGTGCATGCCATTTCCTTCTGGCCCAAGATAATTTCAAAGTGAGCACTGCAGATAATTATGTATACTAAAGATTTTATTAAAATTAACACTTAAAAGGGAATACGGAAAAGTGTTCATTCATAGCTGTGGGAAACATAGAGAAAAAAATACATATGGGACGAACAACAACAAAGGGTCAGAACCAGAATTCAAATGTAGGAAACCTCGAGGCAAAGAAAATGGACTGTGATAATTAAAAATTTTCCAATGGTAAGGTTTAGAATTGTTCATCTATTCTTAACCTTACCATCAGAAAGTTTTGCTCATATACAGTGGTGTGAAAAACTATTTGCCCCCTTCCTGATTTCTTATTCTTTTGCATGTTTGTCACACAAAATGTTTCTGATCATCAAACACATTTAACCATTAGTCAAATATAACACAATTAAACACAAAATGCAGTTTTTAAATGATGGTTTTTATTATTTAGGGAGAAAAAAAAATCCAAACCTACATGGCCCTGTGTGAAAAAGTAATTGCCCCCTGAACCTAATAACTGGTTGGGCCACCCTTAGCAGCAATAACTGCAATCAAGCGTTTGCGATAACTTGCAATGAGTCTTTTACAGTGCTCTGGAGGAATTTTGGCCCACTCATCTTTGCAAAATTGTTGTAATTCAGCTTTATTTGAGGGTTTTCTAGCATGAACCGCCTTTTTAAGGTCATGCCATAGCATCTCAATTGGATTCACGTCAGGACTTTGACTAGGCCACTCCAAAGTCTTCATTTTGTTTTTCTTCAGCCATTAGGAGGTGGATTTGCTGGTGTGTTTTGGGTCATTGTCCTATTGCAGCACCCAAGATCGCTTCAGCTTGAGTTAATGAACAGATGGCCGGACATTCTCCTTCAGGATTTTTTGGTAGACAGTAGAATTCATGGTTCCATCTATCACAGCAAGCCTTCCAGGTCCTGAACCAGCAAAACAACCCCAGACCATCACACTACCACCACCATATTTTACTGTTGGTATGATGTTCTTTTTCTGAAATGCTGTGTTCCTTTTACGCCAGATGTAACGGGACATTTGCCTTCCAAAAAATTCAACTTTTGACTCATCAGTCCACAAGGTATTTTCCCAAAAGTCTTGGCAATCATTGACATGTTTCTTAGCAAAATTGAGATGAGCCCTAATGTTCTTTTTGCTTAACAGTGGTTTGCGTCTTGGGAATCTGCCATGCAGGCCGTTTTTGCACAGTCTCTTTCTTATGGTGGAGTCGTGAACACTGACCTTAATTGAGGCAAGTGAGGCCTGCAGTTCTTTAGACGTTGTCCTGGGGTCTTTTGTGACCTCTCGGATGAGTCGTCTCTGCGCTCTTGGGGTAATTTTGGTCGGCCGGCCACTCCTGGGAAGGTTCACCACTGTTCCATGTTTTTGCCATTTGTGGATAATGGCTCTCACTGTGGTTCGCTGGAGTCCCAAAGCTTTAGAAATGGCTTTATAACCTTTACCAGACTGATAGATCTCAATTACTTCTGTTCTCATTTGTTCCTGAATTTCTTTGGATCTTGGCATGATGTCTATCTTTTGAGGTGCTTTTGGTCTACTTCTCTGTGTCAGGCAGCTCCTATTTAAGTGATTTCTTGATTGAAACAGGTGTGGCAGTAATCAGGCCTGGGGGTGGCTACGGAAATTGAACTCAGGTGTGATACACCACAGTTAGGTTATTTTTTAACTAGGGGGCAATTACTTTTTCACACACGGCCATGTAGGTTTGGATTTTTTTTCTCCCTAAATAATAAACACCATCATTTAAAAACTGCATTTTGTGTTTACTTGTGTTATATTTGACTAATGGTTAAATGTGTTTGATAATCAGAAACATTTTGTGTGACAAACATGCAAAAGAATCAGAAATCAGGAAGGGGGCAAATAGTTTTTCACACCACTGTATAGGGTGGGGATTGAATTCTGTTTCGTTAGGTTTTGTTCTTTTTGATCATATCCCATTTTCTTTTTTTAATTGTGTGAACTTTATTTTTTCTAGTTTGACTATGAAATCATTTGTTGTAGAAGTTTACTTGATTGTATGGAATGCTATTTTCTTCAAATAATAAAAAAAAGAATTGGTCATATAACCAGTTGTGGCCTAGAAGTTAAGAGACATAGTCTGGAACATTTTTATACCAAAAGGGAATAACAAAAAGTATTATTACTCCAGTTACAGTATATGGGAATCGACAAACGTCAAAAGAGCAAGAAGTGTAAGACTCAGGGAAAGGTGTCAAAATTAGACAGCAGCCATTGCACATGAACTTCAGAACATGTCATCCACCTGAAGCTAAGCCTGTTCAGGTCCAGCCAGTGCTTGGATGGGAGACCATCTAGGAAACAATTTGGGTTGCTGCTGTTAGAGGTGTTGGTGAGCCCAGCAGGGGGTGCGTACCCTGTGTTCTGAATGTGAATCCCAAAGCCCCCAGTGCAGTGATGGGGACACTGTGCTATAGAAATCATGAGACATTAAACCAAGGTCCTGAGTCTCTATGGTCATAAAAGATCCCTTTGCATCCTTAAAGAGAAGGGGGTATCCTGATGTCCTGGCTATATTGCCCTCCATAGTCTAGTCCAGGGGTCCCCAACTCCAGTCCTGGAGGAGCACAGTGGCTGCTGGTTTTCATTCTAACCCAATTAGTGACTTTTTTTGTTGCTAATTAACTTCTTTTCCTTTCATTTTAATTGACTTGTTCTTGAAGACTCAGTCCCCGTAATGGTTCCCTTTTCCTTAATTAGCTGCTAATTAACTACAGTATAACATTTCAATAATTATTTACTGCTTTGATGCTGATAGTAATTGATTAAAAGAATTCATAATTCATCTCAGAATTACAGCATTTGAGGGTTCCTCTGGAGCGCCTCTTTCTTTTGCACAATTTGGCTCAAAAACTCATCAGCACATCGTCATCTCATAACAGACTTAAGTTTTGAGTTTGGTATTTTTCTGTCTGGCCTTTTTTGCTCTAGACCGTCCTCAAGAAACTGTGATACACAGACAGACAGACACACACACACATCCATCATCGAGATATCAATGTTTTCAGTATCAGGGGACCCTAAAACGTCGAAAAAGTTGAAAACCGGAGAATGAAATTTTGACGAATCTAAAGTTTTTGCTCAATAGACAATAGGTTATGGGGTGGGGTGGCACAAAGCAAAAATATATCTAAGTCTCATTTTCATTCTGTATTACAAAAAAAAAACAATAATCTAACGTCTCATTTTCATTCTGTGTTCATACCTACATGTCTATAAAAAAATACATCTAACATCTCATTTTCATTCTGCATTTTCATACCTGTATTTCTGTAAAGAAAAGTTAAACCTAAGGTCTCATTTTCAAATAAAATATTTTTTGCAGTTTTAGAAGCACTGTTTTTCTTATACAGGTATTGTCAAGCTTAGATCACCGAGATGCACAAAAGACAGGAAGATGAGTTCAGGTTTTCATAGACAGACACAAACCCATCATCGAGAGATCAATGTTTTCAGTATCAGGGGACACTAAAATGTCGAAAACGTTGAAAACTGGAAATCAAAATTTTTGACGAATCTAAAACTTTCACTTCCCTCCTCCCATAGACAATAGGTCTTGGTGGGGGAGGGTGAAAAACAAAAATAAATCACTTTGATTAAGAGAAGTAAAGAGCATATGAAAAAAAATGTCACTGGAAAAAGGTTTGCAATTAATAATCACAAAACAGGAAAAAGCTCATTTACACATACGTCCTACAAGGAAATGCCGCTGGTTTAACTGAAAAAGAAGCAGCACAGCACAAAAAGACATCAAGGGAGTAATTTTCCAGAAAGTCACAGGGAGTTAAAACTCAAATGAGCCACTAGGGCCTGAATGCATCCATCCTTGACATTTTTAAAGAAATCAGTGAAGTCGGCACGCAGTCTGGGATCTTCTGGTTTTCATCATTTGAGAAAATTTAATATGACTGGAAGCTTGAAAGCCTTGCTAGTCTTAAACACATCACCCAGTGGAGTGGTGCAGATTGGTATGGGGGGTCGAGAAGCAACCTGTTTTAAAAAACACCAGTTCAAGTGGGGGCTATCCGTCTATGTAAATTTGTGATCCTGCCAACTATACTAAAATTAACTCTATCTATCTATCTATCTATCTATCTATCTATCTATCTATCTATCTATCTATCTATCTATCTATCTATCTATCTATCTATCTATCTATAGTATATTCAGTCTATCTATCTATCTATCTATCTATCTATCTATCTATCTATCTATCTATCTATCTATCTATCTATCTATTATATAGTGCCCTATCTATCTATCTATCTATCTATCTATCTATCTATCTATCTATCTATCTATCTATCTATCTATCTATCTATCTATCTATCGTATATTCAGTCTATCTATCTATCTATCTATCTATCTATCTATCTATCTATCTATCTATCTATCTATCTATCTATCTATCTATCTATCTATCTATAGTATATTCACTCTATCTATCTATCTATCTATCTATCTATCTATCTATCTATCTATCTATCTATCTATCTATCTATCTATCTATCTATCTATTATATAGTGACTTTCATATCTATCTATCTATCTATCTATCTATCTATCTATCTATCTATCTATCTATCTATCTATAGTATATTCACTCTATCTATCTATCTATCTATCTATCTATCTATCTATCTATCTATCTATCTATCTATCTATCTATCTATCTATCTATCTATCTATCTATCTATCTCTCTTGCTGTCTGTGTGTTGCTCGATTAGTGCTGCCTGGGGTGGGCGTGTTCGAGTCGTGGGAAGCCGACGGGCGTCGAGCTCTCTGTGTAAGTCTTTTACTTTTTCTCCTTTTTTCTTTCTCTTAGTTGTTTTTCTTAGGGTTTTGTCTTAGAATTGTTTTTTTTGTTAGCTTTTACTGTTTAAGACGCGGCTTTGGCGGTTATCGCCATGGCCGTGTCCAAAGGCAGGGCTCCTGGTTTGTTACCAAAGGCATTTGAAAATCTTTCACGCCGTCATGGCGCAAAGGTCCTGGTGGACCCCCAGGTTTCTGCCGAAGCATGTGTGGTGGGAGTAGGAAAAGTTGTCGGTTATAAAAATGTCCTATCCGCCTCCAGAATGAACAAGGCTGTGGTTGTTTTTTTAAACGATGAGTCTCTTGTAAATACACTCGTTGAAGAAGGGGTTGTTATCAATGGCGCATTAGTTCCTGTCCTGCCGTTATCAGCGCCTGCGAAGAAAGTTATTGTTTCTAATGTTCCACCTTTCTTCAAAAATGATATTTTACTAAGGGAATTGAAACGTTATGGGCAGATAATGTCTGATATAGTATTGATCCCACTTGGCTGCAAGATGCAGGAATTAAAACATGTGGTCTCCTTTCGGAGACAAGTTTATATGATTTTAAATAACATGAATGAGGAAATAAACGTGGCGCTCAGGTTTAAGGTAGAGGGCGATGATTATGTAGTATTTGTCACTTCAGATACAATGAAATGCTTTAACTGTGGCAGAGCTGGACACAAGGCGGCACAGTGCAAACATGAACCTGGGGTGCTGCCGGGCGGCTCCGCTCCGATTAAGGAGAACAATGACGGGGTTAACGATGAAAACTGCGAGTCTGAGTATGAAAGTGAGGTGGACAATATGGAGGATGATGTGTCTGAGTGTACTGATCGGTTGGAGGGTGCGGGTGTTGTGTGTGATCGGCCTGCAAGCTTTCTGTCTGTAGACGCTCCAGAGAAGAGCGCGCTTCTTGCTGCTGATGAAAAGCCGGCTGAAGCCGACAGTGCAGTGTGTAAAGTAAGCACAGAGCCTGAGACCAGTAGCAGTGAGGGGACGACATTGAACGCTCTTTCCGAGGGAGCTGCGCCAGTCGCCACTGCTGTGAACGAGTCTCAGGTAACCGATGAAGCTGCACAAGTTCAGGCCGCTGAGAACGCAATGCTGACGAAGCAGAGCTCGGCGCAAGTCGTGGAAAGGCAGCTGAGTGAGAGGCCGATGGACGAGGTGTGTGCCGTGGAGAGTGGGAGTGCAAGTGTGAGCGAGAGGGATGAGAGTTTCAAAGTGCCCCGTCATAAGCGAAAGAATAAATCGGAGAATACGAAGTCTGCAAAGAAAAGCCTTGTGTCCAGTGAGCCATCCAGTGAACGCAGCCACTTGTTTAAAAGTTACAGTGACTGTGATGTGGGTGACAGGGAGGATGAGGGCAGTGACACTGACGCCTCCGTGAGAAGCGAGTCCTCATCAAGGTATACACTCGGAGGCGGATACAGCACCGCAAGTATTCGGTATTTCTTGGAATTTATTGAGGGCAAGAGAGGAGTTAAAGTGGAGGAGCACTTCCCAGATGTTCAGCTCTTCCTGGTGTCAGCACAGAGGGTGATGCGCAATGCCGTACAGCTTGGCATGGACCAGAAAGAGTCCGTGAGATTAAAGAATCTGATCAGTAGGGTTAGGAAATCACTGCTTTAATCATGATGGAGGTAGCTCTACGTTTCTTTTATTCGTTTGTGTTGTGTAATTTATTGGTCACTCCCTTGTGCTTTGTATTAATGGACTCTTTACATATTGGGAGTCTAAATGTAAATGGGTGTAGGGGAGACGCAAAAAGGGCTGCTGTTTTTGATTATTTAGGGCAAAAAGGCCTTCACATAGCACTACTTCAGGAAACACACACCGATATTAGGAATCAGTCGGACTGGCTACGTGAATGGGGGGGTCAGGCTGTGCTTAGTCACGGATCCCATATCAGTGCTGGGGTTGCTGTGCTGATTTCCAAAACTGTAAATTTACAGATTACTAATATTAGTGAGGTGGTGGCTGGGCGCCTGCTGGTGGTGCAGATTAAAGATGGTGATCAGGATCTCGTGTTCATTAATTCTTATGCACCAACAAATGGTCGAGAGAGGATTTGTTTCTTTGATTCATTGAGAAAGGTGGTGGAATCGTTTATTAATGGGGAAATTCTTCTACTAGGAGGGGATTTTAATTGTACAGAAAATACTCAACTGGATCGAAATGGTGCTGAGCCTCATCCAGCTTCTGTCAGAGTATTACATACTTTATTACAGCAGTCAGATCTGGTGGATGTATGGCGGAATAATTTTCCTACAGATAGACAATACACCTGGGTAAAAGGGGGGGGAGGCCGCATTTCAATGGCACGGTTAGACAGGTTTTACTGTTCAAGGCATCTTCTGAATACAATCACCACTACTTATATCTGTCCTTTTGGTCTTTCTGATCACTCGCTAGTAGCATTAAAGCTCACCTTTTCTAAAAAACTTTTATTCAAGTCTTTCTGGCAATTCAATGTTTCCCTGTTGGATGATTCGAACTTCCTTCAGTGCTTTGAATTTTTCTGGCAGCAATGGACCCTCACTAAATCCAAATTCACTTCCCTCAAACAATGGTGGGATGTCTCAAAAGTACAGATCAAAGCTTTTTGCCAACAATACACCAAGCAAGTGACGAAGAGGAGTGTGGACCATATGAAAAGCCTGGAGGAGGACATCACTGAACTACAGGCTACTCTTCAAAAAACTTTTGATAAGGATACCTTTGAAATTTTAACAGCAAAAAAACATTCACTGTCTCAGCTTCTGGAGTTGCAGGCTCAGGGGGCTTTAGTGAGGTCTCGCTTCCAGAATCTGAATCACCTGGATGCACCCACAAGGTTTTTTTTTAGTCTTGAAAAGAAGGAAGCACAGAGCAAGACAATCCATATGCTCCGTGACACCAACGGTCAAGAACTGTGTACTACAGGGGAGATAAGAGACTTTGCTGTATCATTTTACAAGAATTTATTCAAGGAGGAAAGCATCGATGAGGCTGCAATGTCTGAGTTTTTGGATGGTGTGCCAACAATTTCGGAAAAGTTAAAATTACATCTGGACACCGAGATTACTCTGCAGGAACTCTCCGACTCGCTGTCTAATTTAAATGTTGGAAAGACTCCGGGGATTGACGGGATTCCAACAGAATTTTATAAGCAGTTTTGACATCTGTTGGGACCAGACATGATTACAGTGTTTCTGGAGAGTATTAAGGTTGGTGAATTACCACTGAGCTGCAGAGGAGCTGTCATAGTTCTGCTACCAAAAACAGGGGACTTGTGTCAAATCAAAAACTGGCGTCCTGTGAGCCTATTGTGTACAGACTACAAAATCTTTTCAAGGGCCTTGGCCAACCGCCTGAGGAATGTAATGGACTCCATAATTCACCCGTGTCAATCATACTGTGTGCCAGACCGGTCAATTCATGATAATATTTTTGTATTGCGGGATGTTATCTCAGCATGTAATCTGTGTGGGGTTGATTTGGGGATTCTGTCTCTAGACCAGGAAAAGGCTTTCGATAGAGTAGATCACCGATATTTGTTTAATACATTGAAAAGTTTTGGTTTTGGGGACAGTTTTATAAATATGATAAGGCTATTATATACTAATATTTTTGGCGTTTTAAAAGTCAACGGTTCGTTGAGTGCCCCATTCTCAGTAAACAGAGGAATTCGACAGGGCTGTGCTTTATCTGGAATGCTATATGCTTTATCAATTGAACCATTTTTACGTCAGATAAGTCGCAGACTGCAGGGTGTGGGTTTTCCTATGTGCCCAACTGTTAATTTTAAATATTTGGCCTATGCTGATGATGTTGTCATCTTTGTCACATCAAACGATGACATTAAAATGTTAATTTCATGTCAACAAGTATTTGAGAAAATATCGTCAGCAAGAATCAACTGGGCCAAAAGTACCGCTTTTTTGATTGGCTCCTGGACAGCATGTTCACCACCAGATCTGCCCTTAGAAATGAGGTGGGACAGAAGGTGTTTTCGATATCTCGGGGTGGTGATGGGTGCTGAGGGGGTGGACAACAGTAATTGGGAAGGATTTTTAGATAAAGTAACTGAGACTGAACAAATGGAAGTGGATTGTTTCTAAGCTGTCTTACAGGGGACGTGTGATTGTAATTAACAATTTGATAGCCACTATGCTCTGGCACAAACTTGTGAGTGGGGACCCTCCTCCTGGGCTTTTACACAGAATCCAGAAACTTCTGGTTGATTTTTTTTGGGTGGGCCTACACTGGATTAAACAAAGTGTACTGTTTTTACCTTTGGAAGAGGGTGGTCAGGGGCTCATTGATGTTGTCTCTAAAGTTGCACAATTTCGACTTCAGGTTCTGCAGAAGGTTTTTTTTGTTTCTCACCCTCTGAGTTGGAGAGAGATGGCGATGGGTTTCTTCCGCCGAGTGGGAGGCTTCGGTTTTGATAAACAACTTCTGGTGATGAACATTCACAAAATGGACCTGTCCAGCCTACCCCATTTTTACAAGGGAGTCTTATTAACGTGGCACTTTGTTTTTAAAAGAAACTTTGCTACATCTGGTTGGTTGGCTGATGAGCCTTTAGTTTTCAACTTTGTTTTTTCATGTCCTCTGTTGTTAAGTGATAGTTTTGTTAAAACACTCATCACACATCAAATACTTACACTGTCCCAAATTTATGATGACAGCAAGAAGTCCTTTATTGACCCAGCAGTGCTATCTTCAATACTGGGGGTCAAGTCAGTCAGAATGCTTCAGAGTTTTTTATCATTCATGGCCAAAGATTATCATCGGCTGAACAACTCGATCAGAGCAGTGAACACGGAGATGGAGGTCTGCCCTGCTGTTGATCTGTCCTCACTCACCGATAATACGATCGTGTCATTCCATAAAGGAGAAGTCGTGAGTTTTAAGTCTCTGTCGAAGGGGGACCTTTATAAATATTGTGTAAAAACTGTACACTTTGCAGCACTAAAAACAGTATGTGACACACCATGGAGAGAATATCTGGGGGTGGAAGGTGGGAGTGCACCTGCTTGGAGGGAGCTATATAAGCCCCCGAATAAGAAAAGAACAGCAGACTTACAATGGAGAATTCTGCATGGGATTGTTGCTACCAATTCCTTTTTAAAAATAATTGAGCAGAAAGAGGATGATACTTGTGTATTTTGTGGACAAAAAGAAACGATATTCCACTTATTCTTGCAATGTATGAGACTTAGTTTTTTTTTCATTTTTTTTAGTGAAATATGTAGAAGGTTAATGGGGAAATTTAACAATATCATGTTCATTTATGGAACAAAATATAATAAGGAAAATCGTCAAAAAGTTCAGCTATTAAACTATTTATTGGGTGAAGCAAAATTAGCAATTTTAAAGAGTAGAAATAATAAACAATCTGGGACAGGGGCTACTGATGCTGTGATGATTTTCAAGATAAATGTACGCTCCAGAATAATAATGGAATATACGTATTATAAATTGATGAATACATTAGATTTGTTTAAAAATGTGTGGGGGATTAAAGGGGTGCTTTGCTCCATTGATGATGGAGAACTAAAAATGATTGTATGAGAAATTATTGAAGTTCTCCTTTTTTGTGTTTTCTTATAATGATGTAAAATAGATGAGCTAATCGAACGGTGTAACATCATAATATTTCTGTTGAAGTTTTGATTTGGGACTTTTAAGTGCTTATTTGATACGGGCTCAGGGGGTTTAAATTGTAAATTAGAAGAATGGAAAAGTTTTTTTGGGTCATTTCAAATTAATATAAGAAATAGTATATCAAATACGGACTGCAAGGGAATTGATTCTCATTTGATGCAGCAGCCTGTAAAATTTGGTTATATGTTACCTGTTATATATTTGATTTATTGCTATTTGATCAATAAAGGTCTTTTTAAAAATAAAAAAAATATATAGTATATTCACTCTATCTATCTATCTATCTATCTATCTATCTATCTATCTATCTATCTATCTATCTATCTATCTATCTATCTATCTATCTATCTATCTATCTATCTATCTATCTATCTATCTATCTATCTATCTATCTATCTATCTATCTATCTATCTATCTATAGTATATTCACTCTGTCTATCTATCTATCTATCTATTATATAGTGACTTTCATATCTATCTATCTATCTATCTATCTATCTATCTATCTATCTATCTATCTATCTATCTATCTATCTATCTATCTATCTATCTATCTATCTATCTATCTAAATGTTTTTTCTTTCTGTCTGTCTGTCCGCTTTTCATGAGAGAACTACTTAACAGATTTTTTTCTATAATTTGCCTGAACATTCCAGTTTTCTTTCTTTCTACTGATTTATTTGCGTGAATCCAAGAGAGATATGAGGGGAGGTGGGAGGGGCCCTCCTCACTCATGCGCCAGCCTCAGTTCAAGTCTTCCTACCTCTCGCCATGTGTTGGAGTGCACCTTGCCTCCGCTTAGCTAGTGTTAGATGTGGCCGACCATTTACCCCGGCCAATACCCCCAGGTCGCTAGATGGAGCCCTCCCTGTAGCAAGGAAGTGCCCCGAAGACCAGCAGGGAATTATGGACAATGGAGTTTTTATTCCCAAGCCTGCTGAATACCGTGGGGCTCACCAGGGCACGCTGCAGGGAGGCCCAAGGACTTGTATATGCCCTATAACCCAGAAGTGCGTCACGATCATATGATCAGATGGAACGACGTGCTTCCGGGTTGAAGAAAAGGACTTTTAATCTGACCCAGAAGTGATAAGGACTCATGGACTGCTGGGCTGGAGCCACTTCCGGGTCAGGGAATATAAAAGGACTGTGGGAAAGCCCAGATGCTGAGCTGAGCTGGGAGGAAGGGTGGCAACGCATCTGGGAGAGGAGGATTAGTGATTGGTTATTGATTATTGGAGTGTTTATAGTATTGTATGTGTAGTGTGGAGTGGAGGGTGCTTACTGCACATTATTATAAAATAAATAATAATTGGAATTTTACCCGGTGTTTGGAGTGGTACCTGAGGGTTCAAGGGAGCTCTAGCGCCCCCTACTGTTACACTAGCAATACCTGCTTGTTCAGCAGACATTATCATCTACAGATTAAGGAGTAACGTTTGACGTGTTTGAGAGCGAGAGCTGATGATTGCCAGAGATATTACAGCCATGTGCTTTTTTCCCCATGCGTGGGACGCTCTCACATCAGAGCTAAGCATGATCAGATACATTGCCAACTTTTGACGTTGGAGCGTGCCTATCTTCCGCTTGGCCAGAATTACATTTTTTTATTGATTTTTAAAGTTTGTCCTGTTTCACTACTATGTGGGTAGAGCCACGCTGAGATGGCTAGTAAGTGATAAATAACAGCTTCAAAGCTTAAGTAAAGAGTAAAAAAGAGGATAAATGGACAAATGCATCTACAATCAATTTGGTTGATTATAAATTTGCTATTGGCAGAGTAAGTTTCTGGTTTTATTCCAGATTTGGTCGTATGAAAATAAAGCAGGCAAATCAATGGGAGAGTGGATTGAAGGCAATTGATGGGGCTAACCTTGAGTGGCTGAATGATTAGTTGATGCTCTTGGCTTTGCAGGAACTAATTGCTCTCTCTAAACATGGCTGAGAAATTCCATTCGTATTGTGTCAGCGCCAATGGGTAATTACCTATTTCTGGACACATTAGATTTGCTTGGTGTTCTTGTGAAATGAAAGTGCTGTATGTAGATTGTGCTGCTGGTTGTTCTTGTTTTTTTAGCTAGGTAATGTCTCAGATTTGATTTTTATGAATGATGGCTTGCAGGAGTCCTTGAAAGTATAACTAGAGGCAGGATTAAAAATGAGATACAATCACAACACAGAGAACTCATTTAAACATGGCTCACTCAGATGTTAGAAGGAACCAAAGGGTTCTGTTTCTTTTTTTTTACTGCCATAGGTGATAAATAATTTTAGCGGCCATAGTCAAATTAACTTGAATAGCGAAATTATGCCACATATGGCAACAAAGCCCACCTCTTCTTATTTCTCGCGCTTTCACGGAAAGTTTCAATCTTTGTTTTGGTTTCAATAGATGTATTTTTCATAATTTCGATTCTTGTTTTATTTTTTTCACATCTTCGTACCCCACAGGTTGAGAGCCGCCAACTTAGAGTACTGTTACATTACCATTGCTCACCTTTAATACATTCAGACTGATGAGTAAAATTAAAGAATTCTACGTCAAGTATTCAAAGGTACAACTCAATGTTTTTAAATTAAATTATGGTCACAGAGCAGCCCATGTTGCTCAACACCGCATCCTCTTTGCAGTCACCAGAAACTAAATGGTGAAGACACACCATAATCAAAAACAAAACATAGAGGACAAAATGTAACAAAATCATTTGCCAAATGAGACATGGTTTTGATCAGCTGAAATTTCATAATGTGGGAAAATGATGCCCCTTCAGTCTCAGCTCTTAAATTAGGCTGACGACTCACAACTTCAGTTTTGCATACCCTGACTAGAGCTGCTGATGTTGTTCATACTGCATCTCTGTTGTTAGTCATTAGTTCTAAAATATAAGTAATAGATAGATAGATAGATAGATAGAGTACTTTATTAATCCCAAGGGGAAATTCACACATGTAATACAATGTAATACCACATTTATTAACTATTGCTACCTGTTGTGATGTGCAATTTTGCATACAAGTTGATAAATATATTCTATGTCTTTATTTGTAACTTAGACAATGCAATGTAATATTAGTGTTACATTACTGATAATAACAGCAATGGTTTAAGAACCCCTTTCCCCTTTTTAGAAATTAATCTCTTATTAATTTTACGACAGGGTTGGGGGAAGTGCCTCAAACAAGTCTGGCTAATATTTTTCTCAGTCAACCTCCACAGGAAAACCAGGCTGTTAACTGCCAAGCTTTAGTTTAACACATGGCTTTGGGGGCTTTCCCCCCATTGGTCTGAAGTATGGCTGTTTGGAACTGACTTGTATCAAAAGCCTTTAAGTACCACGACGCCCTATTGGCTGTAGGGGTTGGACAGAAAACCTATAAATTTGCTTGCTTTACCTTCTCTCTCTCTCTCTCTTACCAACTGTTGAAGGAGCATCTCACACACCATGAACTGAAAAGGACAACACAATGAAGAGCACAGCTTGGCAGCCATACTGAGACAGGCATGTTCTGAAGAATGCTGACCACAAATGAACTAGAGAGATTTTAAGTAACAAACAAGTCTGTGTGCCACCTGAAACTACACATCACCATTTATCAGGTTGTATGACTGCCAGTATTCACTTGTACTTTGCTTATTGTTATTATTTATGAATATTATGAATAATATGTTATTTAAATTGTAACTTAACTCCTGCTTGTCTTTTACTACACCTAATTGCCTGAGGTTATATATGTAGAAGGGAAGGTGGGGAAAAGTTATATGGTACAATACCTTATAAACAGGGGTACGTCTGTGAGATTTGAGGCATTCTGACAAAGGCTACACATTAATAATACAAAAGGGGAACGCAGAGTCATACCAAGATCAAGAGTCATACTCTACAAAGACAAAACACTAACCCTCACCTATTTTCGTTCTTTTCTTGGTACCTTCATGTGGCACTTGGTGCAACTGCTCTACTGCCAAATTGCTTGCCTGCTTATAGAAAAGTCATGTCAGATGAAGAAGCACTGGAATCATCGGGAAGAAGGGTCCTTTAATTTAACTGGCCAGCCCAGCACTGACTCAGCTGTAGAATAGCCAATAGAAGGGAGACACCTTGTAGGCCGAGGTCTCCAGGACTCTGACTGTGTTTGGCTTGTTTGACTCTTATTCTACAATGTGGCCATGGTGTTACAAATAGCTGATGGACAGACGTTGATTTTTATGTCTGCTAACTACGGGACTTTGCCCCCAGCTTGCTTCGCTCGCCCACCCCATTCCCCACCCCACCCCCCGCATCTCTGCCTCTCGCGTTGTGAAGAGGGGGGCTGAACGCATGCTAAGGAGATGTGGTTCTTCCGAACCCCAGTCTTAAACGGTGATACAGTGGAAAACAAATATAGTTTTTTTTACCTCCTCTTTGCTCAATCAGCTGGCTTGCTGCTGCTGCTTGTGCCGTGCTGCGTGATCTGCATGTCGCGCTGCGCTTTGAACACTTAAAAGCCTGTACAGCAGCTGTCCTCCTTGTCTTGCGGGATGTTAAATTGTCTCAGAGAAAATCATGTCTTGACCCAAGATTTTTTTTATAAAATAGAGAGATTAGTTTCTACTTTGGTTTTGATATATTTGAACAAATTTGTATCCTTATATGTGAATGTTCTGTATTTAGTGAGTTGTATCATCTATTCTTGCATTTTACCTTGAGAGTTGTCACAGTGCAATGCTCTGCAGAAACAAAGTCGCTTGTACTGCCTTATTGTATTTCTGAGGTTACCATGATAAATTGACAATTCAGCTCTGTGAAGAAGATTACTTGTGTTCTGTTTTGTGTGTTTGATGTACCCCATTTTTTGACATTCATTGCACATCCAACCTATTTAGAAGGGAGTCTATCTCTGAATTGCCCTTCCCAAGATTTCCTCCACTTTGTTTCTCTATAATATTTGAGTTTGTTTTCTTTTTTTTTGTTATCTTAGAGAATCACGGCCTGTGTCAATAAAACGGGGTCCCAGTCCTTGGGTCATTACTTTTTCTACTTTATATCCTTCCTTTGGGTCAGATTTTTCACAGACATGGCCTTGACTTCCACTGTTATGCAGACGATATACAGTTATATCTTAGTACAGACTCCCCTACAGACTCACCTCACCTCACCTCACCTCACGGAATGCATCACTGATCTTAAGCTATGGATGGAAAATCACTTTCTCAAACTTAATGCTAATAAAACTGAAGTGTTACTGGTAAGCCCAAAATCCCAACTTTCTAAGGCATTCAATTTCTCTATTTCTGTTGATGGTCCACTTGTCAAACCTGCTCCTGTTGTCAGAAATCTTGGTGTTTTGTTTGATTCATCACTTAACTTTGAGTTACACATTAGGTCTCTTTCCAAAATTTAATTCTGTCATCTCCGTCACATTGCCCACCACTGTCTACTTCTGTCCTTTGTGGAGGACGGCCAGGGTCCATGCCTGGCCAGGACGTCCCTTCTACTTATATTCCGGGGGAGCAGTCATGGGCTCGTCAATACCTCCCCTGGGACGCTTGGTGGCAGCCTCCCTGGTTGATGATGCCTCAGTTTCCCACAGGGTTTCATGGGAGATGGAGTTCTTCCCAACCCCGTGGGGACCTGGGATGGCCGCCAGGGGTCGAGGCAGAGATAGTTAAGCCTAGCTGGTCTAATCATGGGCCCCACATGGGAATGCAATTGGGAACAGGTGAGCAAGCACCAAGAGCACTCCCGGGAGGGCCATAAAAGAAGCCAGCAACCACCACTCAGGGCCAGAATCAGGAGGGAGAGGACGAGATGCCTGAGAGGAGTGGTGGTGCCAACGGAAGGATTGCTGTCATTATAAAGAGGTACTTTGGGATTGTGTTATACCTGTGGGGTTCACGGGGAAAACGTGCCCCACAGGTGAAGAAAAAGATTTATTTGTGTAGATTGTGTTAAGTGCTTGTGGGACTGTGTTGGGCCTGTGGGACACGGGGAAGACGTGCCCCACGGCTGAAGAGAAAATAAAAAGATTTGTGTAAAATTCATACGTGCCTCGGTGTGAATCTGTGCTGGGTCGGACGCTTATACAGCGCCTTTATTCACACCTTTAATGATGCTCAAACTCTGGTTGATTGTTTCATAATGTCTTGTATTGATTATTGTAATTCCCTCTTCATCTGCCTCCCTGCCAAATCTATACAGAAGCTACAGTACATTCAGAACTCCACAGTCAAACAAAGCGTTCTGCTCACGTCTCCCATGTTCTCTCCCAGCTTCACTGGTTACCGGTTCCATCAAGTATTAAATTCAAGATTCTGCTTCTTATCTTCAAAGCCCTACATAACTTTGCCCCCCCTCTACCTCACTCAGTTACTATCTCCTTACACTCCTTGTCGCTCTCTCAGGTCCTCGAGCGGTAATCTCTTTACTGTCCCCACGCACCAGACTCTCCACCTTGCTATAGCACCTCAACTCTGGAACTCTCTTCCTCAGTCTCTCTGAGATTGCTCCTGTTTATGCACATTTAAATCACAACTGAAAACTTTCCTCTTCTACAAACTTTTGTCATCTGTGTAATTTATTATTTTTTTTTTTTACTCTGTATGTAAAGTGACCTTGGGTTTGTGAAAGGTGCTCAATAAATGTAACTTATTATTATTATTATTATTATTGTTAAAGCCTGATGAGGAACTCCTTGTGTGATCTAGGGCTATACAAGAAATAAATTGTTATTGTTTAATAGAAAACCCAGGAGCGGATAGGTGGCCAGTTGGCAGAGGTCTCCAGTACTCTGACTTTATTTTTGATTTTCTCTTTTACAATTTTAACCTACACCATTGTCAACTGGCCATAGTTCATCAATTGATTTCTTCTTCCTCTTTCGGCTGCTCCCGTTAGGGGTTGCCACAACGGATCATCTCCTTTCTGTCCTGTCTTTTTGTCCTCTGCATCTTGTTCTGTTACACCCATCACCTGCATGTCCTCTCTCACCACATCCATAAACCTTCTCTTAGGCCTTCGTCTTTTCCTCTTACCTACCAGCTCTATCCTTAGAACCCTTCTCCCAATATACCCAGCATCTCTCCTCTGCACATGTCCAAACCATGCAATCTCGCCTCTCTGACTTTGTCTCCCAACTGTCCCACCTGAGCTGATCCTCTAATGTTCTCATTTCTAATCCTGTCCATCCTCATCACACCCAGTGCAAATCTTAGCATCTTTAACTCTTCTACCTCCAGCTCTGCCTCCTGCTTTCAGGTCAGTGCCACCGTCTCCAACCCATATAACATAGCTGGTCTCACTACCGTCCTGTAGACCTTCCCTTTCACTCTTGCTGATACCCGTCTGTCACAAATCACACCTGACACTCTTCTCCACCCATTCCACCCTGCCTGCACTCTCTTCTGCACTTCTCTTCCACAATCCCCGTTACTCTGTACTGTTTATCCCAAGTATTTAAACTCATCCACCTTCACCAACTCTACTCCCACCATCCTCACCATTCCACTGACCTTCCTCTCATTTACACACATGTATTCTGTCTTGTTCCTACTGACCTTCATTCCTCTCCTCCTCATATCTCCACCTCTCCAAGGTCTCCTCGACCAGCTCCCTACTCTCGCTACAGATCACAATGTCATCAGCAAACATCATAGTCCACGAGCACTCCTGTCTAATCTCGTCTGTCAACCTGTCCATCACCATTGCAAATAAGAAAGGGCTCAGAGCTGATCCCTGATGTAATCCAACCTCTACCTTAAATGCATCCATCACTCCTACCGCAGACCTCACCACTGTCACACGTCCCTTGTACATATCCGGTACGTACTTCTCTGCCACTACCGACTTCCTCATACAATACCAATTGTATTCATCAACTGATTAATAGACAGATATTTTTGGTTTCCATTTAGGTTTAATAATTTTCCACCTACTTTGATCTCTATGTGTTTCAACAAATCTGCATTTATATGTGTACCAGTTTTGCATTTAGTAATTAGTATAATCTATACTTTGTATATCAAAAGAGAATTGTTCACAGTGCTCCGTTCCTGCTCTCATTGAAGAGTGTGATACAAAAAATAAGTTGTATTGTATTGCAGTGAAGCGTATATCTTAAACAGGAATGTGAAATTATCTTGTGAGATAAAATTTTCTTTATTTTTGGTTAAAGACCACCCTTCAGTCTTAATTAACATGTGTCACACACGTGCGATTGGGAGACAGCGAAAGGGCCTGAATGATAGTAATTCCACGACCAGACCAGCAGGTGGCGAGATGCACTGACTGCCTCTCTCAATCCCTTGCAGACCTTCCATGGGAAATCCCGGTACAACTGATGACATCACTTCCTGTTGGCGGCATATAAAGCCCACATCTTAGCTACCTAAATCATTTCTATTTTGGACTTGTGTGACTTGTATCTGTGAACATCTCTCATTCATTTAACCATTTTGCAATATACGGGTGGCTGCCCCAAACCTTTATTGATGACTTTGTGTCATTTTTGTGACACATGGCATCCAAAAAGTCATGAATTGACACATGCAGCCAATTGGCCCTAAAATGACAGGCGCTGGAAGTAAAAAAAACCAAAACAACCTTCAATGACCTTATCCAGGACATGACAAAACCAGCATGAAACACATCTAGCAATTACTGTGAAAAACCTGGAAATCTTGCCACCACTTCATTAAAAATGGAAGACATTTCAATTTTTAATTTGTATTTTTTAAATGTTTATTATTTAATTTCTTATTACATTTTGAGCAACACATTGCAAGAACAGGAGTTTTACTGAACAGTCAGCATGGGTTCTGAAAAGGGACGTCGCGTTTTACTAACATGCTGGAATTCTATGAGGGAGCAGCAGAAGGAGCAAATGGTATTATTTATCTTAACTTTAAGAAATCCTTTGATAAGGTGCCACATGAGAGGGTGGGCATCAAACTAAACTAAGAGGGAGTTCAGGGTGTTGTGTGAAGAAGGGTGTTTAGAATGGGCTCAGACACAGGAAACAGAGGATGATGGTGCAAGGAACACAATCAGAATTAGCTATCGTGAAGAGAGGTGTCCAGCAGGGGTCAGTGCAAGGGTTGCTACCATTTGTAATAAATATAAGTGATTTGGATACGAATATAAGTAACAAGCTGGTTAGATTTGCAGATGATACCAAGATAGGTGGATTTGCAAATAATTTGGAATCCATCAAATCATTACAGAAGGACTTGGATAGCATTGGGAAGATTTGTGGCAGATGAAGTTTAATGTCAGTAAATGTAAAGGATTACACATAGGAAGTAAAAATGTGAGGTTTGAATACACAATGGGACGTCATAAAATCGAGAGTACACCTTATGAGAAGGATTTAGGTGTCGTAATAGACTCAGTCCTATCAACTTGCAGACAACGTTCAGAAGCCATTAAGAAGGATAACAGAATGTCAGGTTATATAGCGCCTTGATGTCTGCAGTACAAGTCACAGGAGGTTCTGCTCAAGCTTTATAACACACTGGTGAGGCCACATCTGGAGTCCTGTGTGCAGTTTTGGTCTCCAGTCTACAAAAAGGACATAGCAGCACTAGAGAAGGTCCAGAGAGGAGCAACTAGGCTAATTCAGGGTTACAGGGGATGAGTTTATAGATAGATAGATAGATAGATAGATAGATAGATACTTTATTAATCCCAAGGAAAGATGAAAAGAGCTGAGCCTTTACAGGAGATTAAGAGGAGACCTGACTGAAGTGTTTAAAATTATGAAGGGAATTAGTCCAGTGGATCGAGACTGTCATTTTAAAACGGGGCCACAGTTGGAAACTTGTTAAGGGAAAATTTCACACAAACATCAGGAAGTTTTTCTACACACAGAGAACCACAGACACATGGAATGAGTGACCAAATAACGTGTTGGACAGTAGGACTTTAGGGACCTTCAAAACTCGACTTATTATGTTATTTAAGGAGTAAATAGATAGGACTAACAAGCTTTTTGGGCCTGAATTGCCTGTTTTCGTCTAGATTGTTTTATTGTTCTAATTTCATATTGTTAGGGTAAAAATAAATCTTACATATAGTATTTCCCAATGTGATTTACTGAAATTCCAGGCCATAAGACTTTTCCTGGTGAAGAAGGGGAAGAGGACTGAATAGCAGGCACTGCATTAGACCTGAATACTTTTAACGGAATTAAATTAAAGTCACCATCATTTTCATAGGCTGGTTATTATTGATGAAGAATTTCTGACTTGGGGACACTGAATAGTCTTAATAACGTGATATGTAAGAACCAATTCTAACACAGATAACAACACAAATATTTGATTGTTTCATTTCTTAATTAGAAGAGAGCCTGGCAGTAGTGTTTGGTTATTATTGAAAGTAGTAATCATGTAAATGTGCAGTCAATGTCGTGTTGTTTAGCTGTTGTAAAAAGGAAATACAACAAGGTCAAAGAATTAAGGCATCACCTTGGTAACCCCATATAATTTGAAAGGATGCACAATAATGTAACCCACAATGGTTTGAGGGAGTTGAAAACAGAACAGAGGACTAGATGACCTATTTGTGAGTTGTAAAGTCACTCAGAAGGAAGGAGCAGGTCCAGGAGGGTGGACAACAGAAGTGGCGTTAGCAGTGGAGTGGCTCTCAGTCTCTAATTCTGCAAAGGGATGAAGAGAGAAAGTGTTCGCCCAGTAACCCCTGGTTTGATAGGTAATTACTGTCACCAGAACCCTTAAGCTGTCTTCCCTGCACATGCGTGAGAACGCTGTTTAAGTCAATTATTTGAATTTCCTCTACATTTCATTTATAACGTATTGTCCTTATACGCTTTATATGCGCTGAGAGCCCTGGATCTGTGTGTGCTCAAAGCACGAGAGAGAGAATTATTTGAATTTCAAAAGAATACAATGCATACATACTTCGCCCAGTAGCAAACGATGCCCTGCTTTATCCTCCATTATCTGGTTTATGGAGCACACCTCCAAAACAATAAAAGAAAGCTGTCCCTACCAATAATCATCTCCTGCCACTTAAGTTCTTCTTTTCTCTCTATTGCAAACACTCCTGCTTATTGTCTCCTGATTCCCTACTCAAAACTTCCTTCTGCCGCACCTTCCTTTTTCCCCTAATTTCTCCTGCCACTCATCTCCTAACAGACATGTTCGCCCCTCACTGAGCAGAAGCCCCTCACCCAGTCCCATCACTTACACAGCATTCTGCCTTTTTTCCTCCCCTACAGCCCATCACCAGCTGCCTGAACATCACAATATATTAACAAAATATAACATAACAGAATTTAAAAAGCTAATTAGAATACAGAAGAACATTAAAATTGATACAGAATAATATTACTGTCAGTGGTTTCTATTTTCAACATGTTTTTCTATTTTGTTGGCATCACGCTTTATATCGTTCATTGTTGTTCTTACTCTGTAAATTGAAGAAATACTTGAAGCACTCTTGTCGTTTCATAAACGTTTAATAATTTAAATTTTTTGTGACAATTCTGACACCACACATTTATATTTATTGGCCATAACAATGCATAATAGTTTAATTATAACAAAAAAGAAAAGCTACGAAACGTTATTAAAGCTGAAAAAATGTGGCCTGACACTGTGGTGCTGGGGAAGAACACTACGCGCTAGCACAAGGGAGAGTTGTTCTGATGTGCATGGCTCGCACCGTACCGCACGGCAGTAGTAGGAACGTAACTGGCAGGTGCTGGTGTCTGCAAGTTTTTTTTCCTTTGGTCCTGAAAGTTAACAAAGACTAATAGTGAATCGAGTAACGGACAATTGAGGCTTTACTGTATGTGTACTACAATAACTATATTACAGTATGGATAATGTTTGATTATATTTTAAATATAATCATAAATATATATTTTAACTCTATATATTTCACATGATAGTATCCACATGTTTTTCATGTTTATTACAATTCACATTTAATTTTCATAAAGAGCAGAAAAAATATGAAGACAATACAGTATATTATTGATAATGTATGTTTGATTATATTTCAAATATAATCACAACTATATATTTGAGCTACATATATTTCACATGATAGTATCCACGTTTTTCATGTTTATTACAATTCACATTTAATTTTCATAAAGAGCAGAAAAAATATGAAGACAATACAGTATATTATTGATAATGTATGTTTGATTATATTTCAAATATAATCACAACTATATATTTGAGCTACATATATTTTATATGATAGTATCCACATGTTTTATCATTTATATTATTAATACATATTTAACATTCATAAAGAGCAGAAAAAATGTGAAGATAATACAGTATATTATTGATAATGTATGTTTGATTATATTTCAAACATAATTGTAAATATATATTTGAGCTACATATATTTTACATGATAGTATCCACATGTTTTGTCAGTTATATTATTAATACATATTTAACGTTCATAAAGAGCAGAAAAAATATGAAGATAACACAGTAAATTATTGATAATGTATGTTTGATTATATTTCAAATACAATTGTAAATATATATTTGAGCTACATATATTTTACATTATAGTATCCACATGTTTTTCATGTATATTATAATAGATATATAATTTTCATAAAGAACAGAAAAAACATGAAGACAATACAGTATATTATTGATAATGTATGTTTGATTATATCTCAAATATAATCGCAAATATATATTTGAACTACATATATTTTACATTATAGTATCCACATGTTTTTAATGTATATTATAATACCTATTTAATTTTCATAAGGAACAGAATAAAACATGAAGACAATAGAGTATATTATTGATAATGTATGTTTGATTATATTTCAAATATAAATAATTGTGAATATATATTTGAGATACATATATTTTACATGATAGTATCCACATGTTTTGTCATATATATTATTAATACATATTTAACTTTCATAAAGAGAAGAAAAAATATGAAGACAATACAGTATATTATTGATAATGTATGTTTGATTATATTTCAAATATAATTGTGAATATATATTTGAGCTACATATATTTTACATGATAGTATCCACATGTTTTTCGTGTTTATTATAATACATATTTAATTTTCATAAAGAGCAGAAAAAACATGAAGACAATACAGTATATGATTGATAACGTATGTTTGATTATATTTCAAATATACGTAATTGTGAATATATATTTGAGATACATATATTTTACATGATAGTATCCACATGTTTTGTCATATATATTATTAATACATATTTAATTTTCATAAAGAGCAGAAAAAACATGAAGACAATACAGTATATTATTGATAATGTATGGTTTATTATATTTCAAATATAATATTTCAAATAATAATTGTCAACATTTTCTGCTTATAATTAAGTTTTGCAGAACCTTGTGCAATAGACAGAGAGGCAGAGACTGGCATATAAGCCTCTCTCATTGAAAAACTAGTAGGAAATAACTGAAACAATGACAATGCAAAATTAGACAAGAAAACTGAACAACATGCGGCTTCCATCTGCTTATTGATTTCCACCCGCCACCTAATAAAGAGGGTCATTACTACCTCTGCCGTGCTAAAGTTGCCTTTTATGTGGTCTCAACTGCTCCATGCCTCATTGGCCTGGTGGCAGGTCACCTCTGGCCTTTTCCGGGTGAGTAATTTCTAAGCACTGACATTTACAGCCCTTAAATCACGGGCCTCCATGGGTCCACCCATTAAGCTTGATATAGAAATAAAAAATATATAATTACATCATACAGTTCAGTTAATATAATGGAACTGCAGTATGTGGCATGTAAACTCTTAACATGCTAAAATTAGTACAAAACACAGGAACTCATTTTTCAGTCTCATCTTAAAGAAAAGATGTTTTGTGTCCACAACCACATTTTCACTCAATAACTTTACATATTTCTTGTTTTAATAATTATCTACATAGGATCTGTTGAAAATCAAAATCTTTTTTCATCCAAAACCAACCAAGATGTTCAGTTGGTGTTCACATTGGAGCTGTTATTATCTGGAGCCTTTACAGAAGAACTTCTGATTAACTGTGAACTCTGTCCAGCATCCATCACTGATGTATTTCCAGGAGTCAATGATCATCTGTCTCCTTCCTGACCTGAGTTGGAGTGCAGTGCCAGGCCATTTATTTCAGAGCCGAAGAGCAAATAGCATTCATTTGAAACCTGCCTACTGTGCCTTTCTAACCCCCTACTCACACAAAAGTGAGTATTTAAAATCTTCACAACATAATATTCTTAAATCAGGGGGTCTTGCAGTGCTTGCAGCATCAAGTGCAAAGGAACAGCAAATGACATCATTAATCCACCTAACCTGCATATCTTTGGACTATGTGAGGAAACTGGAAACCCACACAAACACGGGGAAAACATGCTAACCCCACACAAGGATTTGGACTCTGGTTTCCTTACTGTAAGGCCAGAGCACTGTCACTGCGCCATCGGTAGATAGATGTTAATTTTAGTATAGCTGGCAGGATCACAAATTTAGATAGATAGATAGATAGATAGATAGATCTTAGTACACTGAAAAAAAACATTGATGTTGTTCATTCAACGTAAATTTTCTCTTTCAAGCAACTTAAGATTAGTCATTTAGTGCTGTAGCTTGAAATATTTTGTTTCAGATCTCAGTAAAAGTAAAAAAATTTGTTTGTACCAAAGTAAGTTATGGTGGAGGGAATAAACGTAAAAATCCTATTTCAGTTAACTTAATATTTTAGGTTGTTCATGTGCTGTGTTTGAGGGGCCGTTTGTATATTCTTTCGGTCGAACTTTCCAGTGTGATGGCTTTCCAACTGTCAAAAAAGAAGAACAACTTAAAAAATAGATTTACTTCAGTATAAAACAAGTGAATTGCACCCAATCACTCTAAATGATTTGCCTCAACTTAAAAATTGTGGGATCGATAAGCTAAAAAGAATTATATTGGTTCAGATTGAAAATATTAAGTGTGAATCATCACCTTATTTTTTTCAGTGCATAGCTGGCAGGATAATCCGTATGTACTTGTATTTTAACAGAGATTTGTTCACAGTGTTCTGTGCCAGCACTCAGTGAAAAGTGCTATGCAAAAAATAAGTTGTATTGTTATAAGTTGTACGCTGATATAAACCCACACAGATATAGAAAGAATGTACAAACTCCTGAATCCAAGATGCTTGATCTGTCATGCAGCAGTGCTGACTACAGTACGTCGTTCACCTAGCAGTGGCTTGCTTTACAGGACAATGAAGAAAATTAAAAAAGAAATATATTGCTGCATTTCAGGTGAAGCCATGGCAAGTTTCTTACTTTATTTATTGTAATTTTGTTTCATTACTCCACTCTCACTTTTATTTTCTCTCTCTGCCTTTTCCTTCCCTTGGTAATCCTAAGGGGGCAAATGTGTAAACTTGAAGCAGCACGACATTTAACCATTTTTCCATTACTCTAACAATAATACAAGCGCTCTAAACATCTAATGGCCTCTTTACATCTTTATGCGCCTTCTGCACTGATTTGCTGCCTGAATGTTGAGTTTTCCTCGGAGAGTCACCTGAAATGCAGGAACACAGAATTAAACAAATCAGTTTCCTTTGGCAATTGTTTCTGAAATCAGCTTTGAGTTTCTCTTTCACTGTATTTGTTTTTTCAATTTACTGCCAAGCATTTCATTTTTTGATTGTTTGTTTTTGCAGTGGCTCCATTGATTACATAGCAGAAGACAGGCCTGCTAAAATGTCTTGACTTTTATTACTCCACTATTGTTTCTCTCCATATCATATTTATAAACCACTAGCAAAATACCCGCGCTTTGCAGCGGAGAAGTAGTGTGTTAAAGAGGTTATGTAAACATATATATACATATACATATATACATATATATACATATCTACATATACACATATCTATATCTACATATACATATATATACATACATATACACATCCACATATACATATATATACATATACAAATTTACACATCTACATATATATATATACATATGTACATATATATACATATAAATATATACATATCTACATATATATATACACATATATATATACAAATGCACATATATATATATATAAATATAGACACACATATATACATACATACATACATTCACATATATATATATATATACATATCTACTTATATATATATATTCACGGCATTCGTAGTCTGAATCACAATCTGATTGTATGGGTGGTTACCTACCAGGTAACGCTTATGGTTGGCCAGCAAGTCAGCTAACATCAGCCACGGCACCTTCAGTTGTGAGAAGCAGATCATAGAATGGTTGAAAATAGTTTACTGTCAAATAATGCAAAGAGTACGTGACACGTGTTTCGCCCTAATTCTTGGCTCATCAGGCGTACACACTCACTGCTCTCCCTTACGGGAATCGAACCTCGGATGTCAGCGCTAGAGGGGCTTCACAAGTGGTGAAGTACTGCTTTTAAATTTTAATTAAGAAGAAAAGAAAACCTTTTTAAATTGAGGGAAAATATACCAATAACAATTTGTTAAGGATCTGTTTTTTTGTGAAGCTGCCTTTACACAGCCTGTCTGCTGTTTTATAAACGAACACCATATAAGGCCGTCCTTTCTCAGTTCACGTGATTACGTGGGAGGCGTGATGACGCGATACGCGACCCCGCCTCCCACGGCCAGCGAGCTGCAGTCCATTACAGTATATGTACAAAAATGAGGTTCCAGTTATGACTGTTACGCTTTGAATTTCGAAATGAAACCTGCCTAACTTTTGTAAGTAAGCTGTAAGGAATGAGCCTGCCAAATTTCAGCCTTCCACCTACACGGGAAGTTGGAGAATTAGTGATGAGTGAGTGAGTGAGTGAGTGAGTGAGTGAGTGAGTGAGTCAGTGAGGGCTTTGCCTTTTATTAGTATAGATTTGCGCTTCTAAAGTGTTGAATTTATCAACTTTTATATTGCACCCTAAATCACTTGTGTCAATATACAAAGTTAAATCATAGACTCAAAAGCTGGAGCATTACACAGCAGCATTATTCCTGGCACCTTGTAAAAGCAATACGTATAAATCTCAAATTATTTTTTAAAATTATCATTAACAGTTTTTAAGCGTCTAATCTTAAAGGACTACTCCAGTCAAAAGTGATAGTGTTTTTATTCCATTTTTCCCCATGTGGTCTGCAGTGATGGCCGACAAAAATTTTAATCTTCTGCATTTGAAATAAACTCACCTGAGATGTGAAAGTCCATTAAGTCCTACTGTCTAGCACACTATTTGGTAACTTATTCTGTGTGCCTACAGTACCTATAGTTCTCTGTGTGATAAAAAATACACTAACATTTGTGCAAAATTTACCCTTAACATGTTTCCAACTGTGTCCCCGTGTTCTTGTTGAACTCATGTTAAAGACACCGTCTCGATTCATGGACTAATTCCCTTCATAATTTTAAACACCTCAATCGTGTCTCTTCTCTGTTTGCTTAAACTGAAAAGGTTAAACACCTTCAGATTTTTCTCATAGCAGATATCCTTAGTCCCAGAATCCGCCTAGTCACTATTCTCTGGACTTTTTCTAGTGTTGCTATGTCATTTTTTTTTGGTAATATGGAGTCTGAAATCTGCACACAGTACTCCAGATGAGGCCTCGCCAGTGCAATAAAAAGCTTAAGCAGAACCTTCCTTGCGTTGTACGCAGTACATTGTGATATACCGTATATACTCACCAATAAGTTCTCCCGCGGATGAGTCGGGGCTTGATTTTACCGCATAATGTGCAGTCTTCTTCTATAATACGCTACCGTGGCTGTTCGTTTATCTGTCCAGGATTTAAACCACCTGTAGTTCGCAAACCGTTTGAACGATTGACGTGAAATTTGGTGCACATATACTACGTGACGTCTACTATCCACTTTCGGGGTGATGATTGACCTCCAAGGTTATTCCTCTTTTTATTCTTATTTTATTTTATTGTAGAATTAACTCCCAGCAGCGATCAGTAGGGCGGCCGTTTGGCACATGCGTACGGGCACCGTTCTCAATCCCTCCTACCTTCGCCGTCTCGTTCCCCTACCTCTTCATATCTTACATCATTCTTGAGGCAGATTGAACACTTAAGTGCCAGCTTAAGTGAAAAATTAAGGAAACGTGCTAAGTAGTTGCAACATGAACACTGACTTAACACGAAAAGAACAGAAGAAGCGGGCTGCTAGGGTGGAGAAAAGAAAAGCTGCTCAGGAAGCAGCAAGCGCATCAACCTCTGAGCAAATGAATGCTAAACATACAGAGAAAGAGGATGAAAACTAAGAATGCTCAAGTGTACTAGGAAGTCAAGTGTATTCACTGCATGTTATCGTGCAGTGTCGCCGCTACTGGTATTTTATAATATCGGTCGTATATCGGTCGAATGCGGAAAACTCATGCTATTGGTACAAGAGATTATGATATGCTAATGCCCACCTGAGAGAGTAATCACGGACCACACTGCCTTTTTTTTCTATGTGGGTGCGGCAATGCGCTGTATCAGCGTGTGCTCCTAACCTCTCTCTCTCTCTCTGTTGTGACTACGTGACCACACGGTAATACCCGAACTATTCCGAAGCGACGTTTGCACTGATTTGTGTTTTTCGTATCTCACATCATCATACACCTTTATCGTAAGAGCATCTCTTATCTGCAATGGAGTGTTCGATCAGAAGAAAATATGAAGCTGGTTTTAAATAAAACATCGTTGAAGTAGTGAAAGAAATTGGTAACTGCGCTGCTGCAACAAAATTCAATGCGTCTGAGAAACTGATGTGAGATTGGAGGAAGCAAGAAGATGTAAAAGAAAAAAAATGTAAGTGTCGTATTTTTAAATGGTCTAATTTTATGAACACGTATAAGTGGTTCAAATATTTGATTATATACGGTATAACCTAACATCCTACCACCCTTTTTGATCCCTTCTGCACACTGTCTATCTGTAGATAGTCTGAACCACTAGGGGGCGTTGCAGCACCCCAAACCCCAGACACAACAGCACAGGCACAGTTCCAGATGCCAATAAAGAGATTTACTACCACAAATACCTTAATATACTCCACAGCTCCAGTAATATGGCTCTCCCCTTCTCCATTCAAACCAGGTGAACTTTGTCTGACTACTCACCTGACTCTGACTCCCCAGGTGAAGTGGAGCACCTTCCTTTGTACTGGACCCAGGATTGCTTTCACATTGCATCCAGGAAAAAAACCTCCCCATGGTCAGAGCATTTGCTTCCAGCAGCTCCTCGTAGTGGTACCTAATGACCCCAACAAAACTGCCCACCAACAGTACAATTCATATGCAGCCCTACAGGTGTCCAAATGGGATGCAAATCAGAGAGATGTTGACATTCAGTGTATTGGGGAAGCATATGACCCTGGAAAGCAGACTCCCCATTTCTGTCCAATATAATAATACATTTAATAATAATAATAATACATTTTATCTATATAGCGCCTTCCCCATGCTCAAGGCACTTACAGAATATAAGAAGAATGGCAGGGTATAAAGTATATAGTGTTGTACAAACCAGATAAATAAATAAAGACTACGACAGTGAATTCAGAGAAAAAGCCTAACAGATAACATAATTCTCATTCAACTCATATTGCTCTATAACTTCTTTTAAAACGTACACATTTTATTTTATATGGCTTGTCTATTTTTAACTTGTAATTTTTTTTTTTATTATTATTTTTTAGCTTTATTAGATCTAGGCTGAATGACTTGTTTTTCTCGTCATACACATTTCATTGTATGTTGACCCTGTGTTAACCTATATATGACAAATAAACCTAAACCTAAACCTAACCTAATAATTGATGGTCTCGCACACACACGCACAGGTTACATGAGCATCTTGACAGAGAAGTAAACTGAGAGAAGGGTAATAAAGTCAAGTAGTGCTAAAAGTCTTCATGAACAGATGAGTTTTGAGTTGTTTTTTAAAAGAATTCATGGAGTCAGCTGACCTGATTAATTTCGGTAGGTCATTCCAGAGTCTGGGCGCTATACAGCTGAAGGCCCTGCTGTCAACCATAGAGTGTAGATTAGTGTGGGGTACAACAAGATTGCCAGAATGAGAGGACCTTAATGGGCGGACAGACACACAGTGATGGAGAAGGTCACTGATGTAGTTTGGCACGAGTTTATTTAAGGCTTTGTAGGTTATTAGTAGGATTTTATATTCGATTCTGTAAGACATGGGGAGCCGGTGAAGGTGAAGCAGGATGGGTGTGATGTGCTCACTGCTGCTGATCCATGTCAGGACTCTTGCAGCTGAGTTTTGAATAAGCTGGAGCTGTGATAGAAGATTAGGAGGGGCACCCACCAGTAGGGAATTACAATAATCGATGCGGGATGTGATAAAAGCATGGACAAGTTTCTCAGCGTTAGAAAAGGAGAGGAAGGAGCGAACATGGCATATGTTACGGAGGTGAAAGTAAGAAAGTTTCTTAATGTGATTTATGTGGGTGGAGTAAGAGAGGGAGGAATCAAAAATGACACCAAGATTCTTTACAGTAGAGGCAGGTCTGATGAGATCACCACCAAGATGGACTGGGAAGGAGCTCATTTTATTAAGTTGCATTTTAGTCCCAATTTGCAGGAGTTCAGTTTTGTTGCAATTTAATTTTAAAGAGCTCTGCTCCATCCAGGTTTTAATTTCACTAAGGCAGGTTGTGAGCTGAGAAAGCTCTGATGAAGTTCCACTTTTAAGATTGAAGTAGAGTTGAGTATAATCTGCATAAAAGTAATAACCTAGTCCATAGCTACGGATAATATGGCCAATGGGAAGCATGTAAATACAGAAGAGAAGAGGGCTGAGCACAGAACCCTGAGGAACTCCTTGTGTGACTGTCACTGAGCTGGATCTGCTGTTGCCAAGACTAACAAACTCTTGCCTATCAGTCAGATAGGACTTGAACCACTGGAGGGCAGTGCCAGAGATACCCAGCATATTCTCCTTTCTGGACAGTAGAATATAATTGGTCAGGATGCCCATCCATCCATACACTTCTATTGAAAGAGCCTTCTGGTCAGGTAAGGAGCCATCCATCCTGGCTTGATGCCAGCCAAGCCATGTTGTCTATAACAGTAGTAATGAGTCCATAATAACCACTTTTCATAAGGTAGTTTTAGACCTCACCATTGTGTATTCAAATCTAACACTTCTACTTCCCATATGTAATACTTTACATTTACTTAGTTCAGACCAAGGATTTATTGGAGGTGTTGTTATGTTCTTTGATACACATTAGCTGACAAGGTCAAGTGTAGCCTCAATGAATGTCAGACTGATAAATGCCCCTCATTACTTGGGCGCACATGCGTGTGCTTGCAGGCTCGACAGTTACAACTTCCAAGTAGTCTTTCTCAAATGTAGCTTCTCTTAGCTTGTTCCATAGTGTGCCAAGAAACTATTCTATATTGTCATCAAAAACAGAAATGGGCAAAAATGAGACAGGCTTTTACTTTAAAATGTAAAACTTAGCCTCAATTACTTATTGAAACTCGTTTTGGAATATTTAAATTATAGTTCCATAGTTTCCTGCTGCATGGGCATTTGCAAATTATCACAAATCCAAGTGTGGAGTCTTTAAAGCTTTAGAGTACAGATTTTGGTATTGCAAACACATCTTCACATAGATTTAGATTTAAATTTTATACACACATAGGGGTATACAGTAAAATGAAGCTCATTGAGCAGCCTGTACTGTGTAATAAAATTAAAAAGTATACATAAAAAATAAATGTTAAACATTTAAAAGTATAGATTAAAAACACTTAAGTAATTCCATCCATCCATTATCCAACCCACTATATCCTAACTACAGGGTCACGGGGGTCTGCTGGAGCCAATCCCAGCTAGCACAGGGCACACACACACACGGTTATAATTTAGAATCGCCAATGCACCTAACCTGCATCTCTTTGGACTGTGGGAGGAAACCCATGCAGACAAGGGGAGAACATGCAGACTTCACATAGGGAGGACCCGGGAAGCGAACCCAGGTCTCCTAATTGCGAGGCAGCAGTGCTACCCACTACCCAACCGTGCTGCCCATACTTAAGTAATTGTAATTGTATAACACATATAATATACGCATCACTGGTATAATAATTTTTAAGTCTCTCGATTATATAAAAAAATCCTGCGATGAGACAAGACTTTTTGGAAGATTTTTTCAAGTCCTGCGAGATGAGACTTTGGTCATGAGATTTTTTCAACTCCCGCCTTCCTCTCAATCATATTCAACCACGTGCACGGTACACTCACCTCTCTTTCGTGTGAATGCTTTTGACAGACACAATTCTTGCTCTCTGAGCTCTTATAAATTTTAACGTTTTCCTCACTTTAAGTTCCAATTAAAGAAGATGTATTATGTCCAAATCTTATTGAAGAATTTCATCACAAAGAGTTATCAACAGAAGAAATGAGTACACAAGCAATCCTAGCACCGAGAAACGATAAAGTCAAATGAATTAACGCCAAAAATGTCAATTGGTTACACGGAAAATTGGTTAAATGCGTATCAATAGACTGCTGAAATAGTTGGTGGTGATCGTGCGGAAGATGAAAACATCAACTTACAATATCACGAAGAATACCTACAACCGTTAACACTGTCCAGTCTTCCACCGCCCGAATTACTGTAGAAAGAAGGATGTATACAAAAAAGGTAATGTAGTACATCTCCCACGGATAACATTAAACGACAAAGGAGATGTTGATATGCCATTCATATTAAAACTTTAACAGTTTCCCCTTAGAATAGCTTTTGCAAAGACAATTAACAAATCTCAGAGCCAAACATTCGAAAAAGTCATTTTATTTAATAGAGAGAAAGAAACAAAATTCAATCACGGCCAGGTATATGTTACATTGTCACGATGAAAGTCCAAATCAAAATTCAATGCAATATTGATGAAAATTTAATTAGAAAAACATGGTGTATGTTTAAAAAGTTTTTGCGTGTTAATTTCAAAGCTAAACAGAGCGAAATTGTATTACGCAATGAATAACTGTAACGCAACATGTAACATAATTTATTCAAATTATTATGTTTTACTATTTTTTAATATGGTTAGTTACTCACTGTAATGTAAAATAGTTAGTAAATTGTACATCTGCATCCCCACGAACGGCAGAAACGCAAAGATGCTAGCGCAGGCATTGGGTTTGGCAAGCAAAGCGAGCAGGGGGCAAAGCCCCCTAGTAATTATTAAATAAAAAATTTAGATGATACTGTAGATAGATAGATAGATGTTAATTTTAGTATAGTTGGCAGGATCACAAATTTACATAGATACGTAATAAAACACAAAGAACCTCATAAAGTGCACCCAAAGGCAAACCTCATAAATTATAAAGAGTGTAAAAGGCGCTAAAGAAAACGCATGTGAATGCTAAGTTGACACTAGTCCTGTTGTGTTGGTCGAGTCTTTCCCAAGATGGAGGTGGTTCAGTTTATGGTGGTTTCTGGAAGAAGCAGATACAGATGGCCCGACCTCGGAATTGACGTGGAACGTCAATCTTCCTTTCTGCAGAGGGGAAAAAAGAAGAGATACCATTATTGCTTCGCGCCCTCGGTTGGTCCAGGGTAATATTGTCATCATCTAATCCCATAAATTGTTCCCCAAGCGCACGCGTGTGACAATAGATAAATAGATGTTAATTTTTGTTACGTAAATTAAGTTCTTTCTTAGAATTTCTGTTCTTGACTTGTGGCAACCCAGATGCCTGACCATTTAAACTGGCAGTAGACAAAGCGAGTGGTGTCCTTCATTATCCTGGGTACCTTGGCAATGCACTTTATCTGTCATAGGAATGGTAGTGATTATTCCCATCATGCATTAGCAAAGTGCACGATTCTCTGAAGTGCAATCCTGCCAGGATTCTTTGAACAGTTGAGGGACTCTTTCTGACACTCTGAATTTCTTTAGTTGTCTGAGATGATAAAGACGCTGTCTTGTCTTTCTCACCAAAATGTCTGTGGAGTGTGGTTGTGTTTTGAAAGGGAGCCCCTCCATTTTGTCCAGGGAGCCAGAATTACAAGATGCAGGACAAACCTTGTAAACACTTTGTAACAGAGGCGCTATATAGGTGCCCGACCCGACACAGATGGACACAGAGGCACGTATAAACAAACAAGACTTTATTTTTCTTCACCCGTGGGCACACGTCTTCCCCGTGACCCACAGGCAGTACACAGTCCCAAAGCACTTCTACAACACAACACCAACAGTTTCTCCCTTTTTCCACCACTCCTCCTCAAGCTTCATCTCCTTCCTCCCAACTCTCGCTCCTCGAGTGGTAGTGGCTGGCCCTTTTCATATCCCACCCAGAAGCATTCCAGGTGCTTGACCACCTGACCCTAATTGCCCTTCCGGGTGGAGCTGAAGATACGTCCAGCTGGGCTGCTGACTCCATGCAGCTCCCCCTAGCGGCCATCCGAGCCCCCAACCAGGCTGTGGAGGACTCCATCTCCCATGGAGCCATGCGCTAGGTTGGTGAGTCATCATCCGCCAGGGAGGCTGCCACCAAGCATCCCGGGGGAGGTATTGAACTGTCCATGGCTGCTCCTCCAGAACAGATACAGCAGGGGCGTCCCTGCCGGGCATGGGACCCAGCTGTCCATTACAACTTTTAAAAGTAATGGTTCTTTAATGGTACTTTATTGCATTCCTTGTTAAACCATTACTTGACATACAACCATTTCCTCTTGGTACAGGGGTTCTTTGTGTAAAAATTGGTTATTTGGTCAAGAATAACCAGACTTAGCCTGTGTTATTATCTTTTTCATATCATAAGCCCATTTGAGTTTTACAAATCCATGATCATCTAGTCATGATTATTTTTGGACCTAGTTATGAATCTAAAGGTTCTTTCTGGAAATGTCACGTGGATGACTCTTTTGGAAACCAAAAATGGTTCTTCTATGGCTTTGCTCTGAAGCAAAGTCAAAGGTTTGGGGGGGTCTGTGATGTCCCCTTAGTAGCCACGTACTACATAATAAAAACCCTATTCTTCTTTTAAAATGTTACTGGACTGCAGTAGTCTGGCTCCCCATTCAGGATTTGTTCCTGCCTTGTGCTCAATGCCGCTGGGATAGGCTCATTCTTCCTGCAAACCCATCCCTGGATAAAGCAGGTACAGAAAATAAATGGATTTATCATTAAGATATAAACAAACTTTCAAAATATTTTACTTTACATCTTCCATTGCATCTGCCCTGACTGCATAAGAAGAGGGCAGCCTTTGTGTCTCTTTTGTAACATTTTGTGGCTATTTTGCATTTAGATATTTACAAAAGGCACAATATTCCCATCATTCTTTATCATGCTTTTATAATTAATGTTGTTATTGTACATGTGGATCCTCTTGAGTGTTTCTTTATCTAATTCCGCTCCTCCCAGCACTCTCCTTTTTTGCAGTCTCATTTTTTACATGAGTTGACACAATTAAAGTGCTCCTCCTAAACATCTGCTTCATCCATTTGTCTCATTAGCTTGTTTGATCAGATGTGGAGAGAGCTGAAGTGCACTGACGCTAACATGCAAAATGAGATTCTTCCAGCGCTAAAACTGGGTTTACCTTTGTGAGATGCTGCTCTCGGACCTTTTATTTGATTTCAGTGTGTCATGTGGCTGAAGCGGATTGCAGGGTCTCTCTGGCTCAAGTGGGATTCCTTTGAGGACCCCATATTAAACCCTCCTACTGCTGCCCAGCCATGCTAAGTGATATGAGAATTAATGCATTTACATAGCCTTTGGAAAGTATTTAAACACGATTGCGTTGAGGTCTAGATCTGGAAAAAAATCCTGCAGCATTGAAGCGTCCCAAGACCGCAGTGACTTCAGGTCAGGTCAGGTTGGGGAGTATGCACTGGTACAGATCGTTGCCGCACCCACCACATAACGAAACAGCTCAGGATCCTGGTTGGCAACTCCCCAGGCAGACATGCAGTCCAGTCCCACCATCTGAAAATGACTCTCAATCTGCCTCAGCCAGGTGTTATGTGGGTGTCCCCTTGGCCTTGGCCCTCAGCAATGAGGATTCTATGACCTGGACCACCCTCTGCAAATTGCACCACATGGCAGTAGTGCCGTAACTGACGCTCCCTCACAATGCAGGTCTTGTGCATCAATCGGGACTCCGTGAGGAACACAAAGTGAAGATGGTATGAAGATATGGAGATTCTATTATTCTATGGTAGAATAATAGAAAGTGGCCATGATAACCCAAGGGTTTTGTTCTCTGTAGTTAATAAACTACTCGAACCCGCGTATGGCCCAACTAACCTCTTCTACTGAAGTCTGTGAGGAATTCCTCCACTTTTTCCGTAACAAAATTAAAGATCTAAATAATTCAACTAACATAAATGCATCATCTGTTTATATCTCTCCCTGTTTTCCCACTCCATCCAGCTCCTTCTCTAAGTTCTCACCAGTCACATCTGCGTTTGTTAATAACCTGCTTTGTATGATGAGGCCGACTACTTGTGTACTGGACCCTATCCCCAGCACACTGCTTAAATCCTGCCTTCATGCCATAATCCCGACTGTTACAACAATAATAAACTCATCCCTTGATGCTGGCTCTGTGCTGCTCACTTTTAAAATTGCTTCCGTAACCCCAATGTTAAAAAAGTCTGGCCTTGATGCTGACAGTCTTAACAATTTCTGGCCTATTTCCCACTTACTTTTCCTGTTAAAAGTTCTCGAGCATGTTGCAGCTTCCCAACTTACCAATTACTTAACCTCTAATAACTTGATGGAACCCTTTCAGTCTGTTTCAGGGCGTGGCACAGCTGTGAAACTGCTCTGCTACGGGTAACCAATGATTTGCGTATGGCAGCAGACTCTGGACAAACCAGCATATTAATTCTATTAGACCTCAGTGCAGCATTTGACACTCAGGTCAGACATGACATCCTACTGTCCAGAATGGAGAACATGCTGGGTATCTCTGGCACTGCCCTCCAGTGGTTCAAGTCCTATCTGACTGATAGGCAAGGGTTTGTTAGTCTTGGCAGCAGCAGGTCCAGCTCAGCGCCAGTCACACAAGGAGTTCCTCAGGGCTCTGTCCTCGGTCCTCTTCTCTTCTGTATTTATATGCTTCCCCTTGGCCATATTAGCCGTAGCTATGGACTGGGTTATCATTTTTATGCAGATGATACTCAGCTCTACTTCAATGTTAAAAGTGGGACTTCATCAGAGCTTTCTCAGCTCACAACCTGCCTTAGTGAAATTAAAACATGGATGGAGCAGAACTCTTTAAAGTTAAATTGCAATAAAGCTGAACTCCTGCAAATTGGGACTAAAATGCAACTTAATAAAAAGAGCTCCTTCCCTGTCCATCTTGGCGGTGATCTCATCAGACCTGCCTCTACTATAAAGAATCTTGGTGTCATTTTTGATTCCTCCCTTTCTTATTCTGCCCACATAAATCACATTAAGAAACTTTCTTACTTTCACCTCCATAACATATCCCGTGTTCGCTCCTTCCTCTCCTTCTCTAATGCTGAGAAGCTTTTCCATGCTTTTATGTCATCCCGGAATCGATTATTGTAATTCCCTACTGGCAGGTTCCCCTTCTAATCTTCTATCACACCTCCAACTTATTCAAAACTCGGCTGCAAGAGTCCTTACTCGAACCAGCAGCAGTGAGCACATCACACCCATCCTGCTCCACCTTCACTGGCTCCCTGTGTCTTACAGGATTGAATATAAAATCCTACTAATAACATACAAAGCCTTAAATAACCTCGCGCCAAACTACATCAGTGACCTCCTCCATCACTATGTGCCTGTCTGCCCACTAAGGTCCTCTTATTCTGGCAATCTTGTTGTGCCCCCCACTGATCTACACTACATGGGTGACAGCAGGGCCTTCAGCTGTATAGCGCCCAGACTCTGGAATGACCTACCGAAATTAATCAGGTCAGCTGACTCCATGAATTCTTTTAAAAAACAACTCAAAACTCATCTGTTCATTAAGGCTTTTAGCTCTACGTGACTTTATTACTCTTCTCTCAGTTTACTTCTCTGTCAAGATGCTCATGGAACCTGTGTGTGTGTGCGAGACCAGCAATTATGTTGTCTGTTTTTTTTCTCTGAATTCACTGTCGTAATCTTCTTTATTTATTTATCTGGCTTGTACAATGCTATATACTGTATACCCTGCCATTCTTTATTATATTCTGTAAGTGCCTTGAGCATGGGAAAGGCGCTATATAAATAAAATGTATTATTATTATTATTATTAAAGCCAGTGGTACCAAAGGATTCTCCGAAAAGACACACTACCTGAAGGTGCGAAACAAAACATGTGGCTACAGCAGGAACTTACGCGTGTCCAGTCCTTGGCATTTCACATTAATGCACTCCATTTTTTTTATAAAAACAATGTTTATTTTCCACGTTATATATTTCCACAGTCAAAATGAAACTCAAGATAGACACGGTGAGAAAACTGTGTGTTTCCAAAGCTCTATTAATCCACACACAAACTTACAATTACTTCCTAGTTCCCATAACTCCTGCTACCCAGCACCCCTTCTTAAAGTAACAATACCCCATTAGAACTAAATAATTTTTCTAGCCCTATTCTTAATATATAAACTAATCTTGAATTACAAATAAATTTAACATATTTTCAAATTAACTGAACATAAAAACGTTAATACATAACTTGGCTCATACACTACCAAAGGAGTCCAGTCTTCGTCTCAGGTCACGGGATAGTGTCCAAGTCTCGCAACCATATAGCAAGACAGGAAATACCAGGACTCTAAAGTCTTGGATCTTTGCAAAGATATCGGGAGTGCCACACACCCCTTTCCAGCGACCTCATGACCCCCCCATGCTCTCCCAATCCATCTACTGACTTCATAGGAAGAGTCTCCAGAGACATGAATGTCACTGCCAAGGTAAGTAAACCTCTCGACGAGGTCGACACTCTCTCTGCAGACAGACACACTGCTGATGGCTGTGCCCAAGAGGTCATTAAAGGCCTGGATGTTGGTTTTTATCAGGACACTCACAAGCCCAGACACTCAGACTCCTCACCTAGTCCCTTTGAGAACCCTGATAAGAGCCTCCATTGACTCTACGAACATCACAGCATCGTCAGCAAAGTCAAAATCAGTGAATCTCTTTTCACCAACTGATACCCAACAAGCACTGAACAGAGTAGGAGCAGAACACACTCCTGATGAACCCCAGAATCAACTGGGAAAAACGCAGAGGTTCTGCTCTTAAATGGAAGAAGTTTGGAACAACCATGATTCTTCCTAAAACTGTCTGTCTGGTCAAAATGAGCACTGTGTTGCGAAGGGCCATGATAAGCGAGGTGATCAAGAGTCTGAAAGCCTCTCTGGCTGAGCTCCAAAGAACCTGTGTGGGTGTAACAGGGTTAAATCATGTGTGATGTCATACTTGTATTTTTATATATGTACAGTATATATATATTTTTTTTGTACTTCCCCTAAATTTTTGTGTCCCATTATGTTAAATGTGAATTTAACACAGACAGGAACCATTATTGTTTTCAGGCTTCTGCCCGGGGTACAATTATATGGACTGTCCCTGTCTTTAGTGAGCTCCAATTTGGCCTTCTGGAGGTAGGATAAAGTGTGCGGAGCTCCGTTCAATTTTTGTTTAAAATTAAATCTTATAAACATTAAGAGATCATTTTTGTTTGAAATGTTTTTCCTTTGTTTAATTGAAAAAATGGAAATAAGAGAACCCCTTTCCCCACCGAAAGCAAGCATAAGCCTCTCCCAGATACCAAGGAAATAAAACTTCAAATATCCAAGGCAACTGATCAATTATCTTTTGATACCTGACATGAAGGGAAGAAAAGAGCGGTGTAGCAGATGGGAAAAACTTGCAAAAAGACAACCATCACTGTAACACTCCATTAATCTGAGTGTTATGGCAGTGTGGCAAGATTGTAGGAAGTCACTGGGCACTGGGGAGATTCTGAAAGACTGGAAAATGGCAAATATTATCCCGTTATATAAAAAGGGCGACCGGGCAGATCCAAGCAACTATAGGCCAGTAAGCTTAACGTGCATTACAGGAAAATTAATGGAAGGAATTATTAAGGATAAGATTGAGCAGCACATGGCAAGGACAAGAGTTTTTCTGAAGCATGGGTTCAGACGTGAGGGGTCGTGCTTTACTAACATGCTAGAATTGTATGAAAAAGCAACAAAAGGATATGATCAAAGTTGGAGCAGATGATATTATGTATCTTGACTTTCAAAAAGCATTTGATAAGGTGCCATATGAGCGGTTGGGCATCAAACTAAAAGAAGTGGAAGTTCAGGGTGATGTTTGTAGATGGGTGCCAATATGGCTCAGACACAGGAATTAGAAGGTGATGGTGTGAGGAACCTCATCAGAATTGGCTGATGTTAAGAGTGGTGACCAGCAGGGGTCAGAGCTGGGGCTGCTGCTATTTTTAATAGATATAAATGATTTAGATAGGAATATAAGTAACAAGCTGATTAAGTTTGCAGATGATACCAAGATAGGTGGATTAGCAAATAATTTGGAATCCATTTTATCATTACAGAAGGACTTGGACAGCATACAGGCTTGGGCAGATTTGTGGCAGATGAAATTTAATGTCAGTAAATGTAAAGTATTGCACATAGGAAGTAAAAATGTGAGGTTTGAATATCACAAAAATCAAAAGTACACCTTATGAGAAGGATTTAGGAGTCATAGTGGACTCGACACTATCAACTTCCAGACAGTGTTCAGAAGCCATTAAGAAGGCTAACAGAATGCCAGGTTATATAGCACCTTGATGTGTGGAGTACAAGACTAAGAGGTTCTGCTCAAGCTTTATAACACACTGGTGAGGCCTCATCTGGAGTATTGGGTGCAGTTTTGGTCTCCAGGCCACAAAAAGGACATAACAGCACTAGAAAAAGTCCAGAGAAGAGCAACTAGGCTGATACCAGGGCTACAGGGGATGAGTCATGAAGAAAGAATAAAAGAGCTGAGCCTTTACGGTTTAAGCAAAAGAAGAACAAGAGGAGACCTGACTGAAGTGTTCAAAATCATGAAGGGAATTAGTCCAGTGGATCGAGACTGTTATTTTAAAATGAGTTCATCAAGAACATGGGGACACAGTTGCAAACTTGTTAAGGGGAAATTTCGCACAAACATTAGGAAGTTTTTCTTTACACAGAGAACCACAGACACGTGGAATAAGTGACCAAGTAGTGTGGTAGACAGTAGGACTTTAGGGACTTTCAAATCTTGACTTGATGTTTTTTAGGAAGAAATAAGTGGATAGGACTGGCAAACTTTCTTGGGCTGAAAGGCCTGTTCTCATCTAGATTGTTCTATCCATCTATGATACCCAGTTGATCCTTGTTTGCATGTTCTTTCCATGTTTGGTGGGTTTCCTCCAACAGTTAAAAGACATGGAAGTTAGGTGAACCGGTGTTGTTAAACTAGCCGGTGTGTGTGTATGTGTTCAAAGAGTACTGGTGCCCTGTTCAGGTGTTGTCCCTGAACCACAGACACATGGAATAAGTGACCAAGTAGTGTGATGGACAATGGGACTTTAGAGATCTTCAAAACACAACTTGATGTTTTTATAGAAGAACCAGGGGAATTTGCCCCATGCTCGCTTTGCTCGACCACCCTCACCACCCCCCCATACCCGGGGCACGCTACTCGCCAGCCACTTCGCGTCTCTGCCGCTCGCGTTGTGAAGGGTGGGGAGGGCGAGCTGAACATACGCCAAGGAGATGCAGTTGGATCAGTTGTTGGCTTGCTGCTGCCGAACTGCGTGTTCTGCTTGTCGCACTGCGCATCTATCATTTAAAAGCCTGTACAGCAGCAGTCCTTTCGTCTCACTGCCTTGTCTTGCGGGACGTTAAAGTGTCTCTGAAAATATCACGTATCACGTAGATTTTTTTTATAATAGAGAGATTAGGTGGATAGGACTGGCGAGCTTTGTTGGAACGAATGGGCTGTTCTCGTCTAGATTGTTTTAATGTTCTAAAGATAATACATGAAAAGCCAGCTTTATTAAAAAGCACCTAAAGGACTGTCAAGCTGTGAGAAACAAAATTCTCTGGTCTGATGAAACCATGATTGAACTGTTTGGTCTCAATTAAAGTCACATCTGAAGAAAACCAGCCATCGCACATCACCTGCACGATACCATTCCAATGCTGAAGCATGGTGGTGGCAGCATCATACTGTGGGGTGGTTTTTCAGTGGAACAGACTGGGAGAATAGACAGGGTTGAGGATAAGATCAACAGAGCAAAGTACAGAGCTATCCTTAAAGAAAACTCGATTTCCAAGTAGCAATTTGCATTTTATGTTTCAAGTGAGAAGATGCATTGTCACACCAGACTGGTATGGAAAAAGTGAGGATGCTGTCAATGACTGCTTGATAAAATTGCTCCACAAAAACTGTACCATCTCCAAAAATGGAGTAACCAGTTAAGAAAGGTCTGGGTCAGGGAGGTGACCAAGAACCCAATGGTCACTCAAACAGAGCTTCATAAGCCCTTTGCTGAAATGGGAGAGCTTGTCAGAAGGATGACCATCTCAGCAGCACTCTGTTGAAGAGGTGTTCAGGGTAGAGTGGCTAGACAGAAGCAATTTATGAGTAAATGGCATTTAAAGGAGTGGTGGCTCTAAGGCTAAGGATCTGTGCTGGTATCCAGAAGGTTGCCGGTTCGAATCCCTGTCACTGCCAAAAGACCCTTAACCTGTAATTGCTCCAGGGGTGCCGTACAATGGCTAACCCTGCGCTCTGACCCCAAGGGGTATGCGAAAACTAACAAATTCCTAATACAAGAAATTTTATAAGGCGAAATGAGGGACACTGTGATCACAAGGAAACAGACTCTCTGGTTTGAGGAGACAAAAATTGAACTCTTTGGGCAGCATTCTAAGCACTACGTCTGGAAAAGACCAGGCGGCGCACGTCACCCACACAATGCTATTCCAATATTGAAGCAAGGTGGTGGCAGCATCATGCTGGAGGATTGTTTATCAGCGGTTCAGACTGGGAGACTAGACAGGGTTGAGGGAAAGCTGAACAGAGCAAAGTACAAACCCTAACCCTAAACCTAACCCTACCCTTACTGAAAACCTGCACCAGAGTGCTCTGGACCTTAGACTGGGCCAAAGTTGCACCAATGGCCATAAACACAAAGCAAAGACAACATATGAGTGGCTCAGGGACAACCCTGTGAATGCCCTTAAATGGCCAAATCACAACCCGGACTTGAACGCAACAGTACATCTCTGGAGAGACCTGAAAATAGCCGTCCAACAAAGGTCTCCATCCATCTTGACACAGCTTGAGAGGGTCTGCAAGAGAAGAATGGAAAAGAATCCCCCAATCCAGGTATCTGAAACTTGTCATATCAGACTCAAGAAAGACTCCAGGCTGGAACTGCTGCCAAAGGGGCTTCAACAACAAGTACTGAGGAAAGGGTCTGAGTACTTGTGCCAATAACATGTTTTCAGTTTGTCTTCTTTAAATAAATTTCTAAAAATTTCTTAAGTCCTGCTATTGCTTTTCCATTTTAGTGTATTGAGTTACTTGATGTGGGGAAAAAATGGATTTAAACGATTTTTAGCTCAAAGTTAAATGTAACAAGTTGTGGAAAAAGTGAAGGGGTCTGAATTCTCTCTGAAGGCACTGGATTTGTATTCTGTCCTTAATGGGGGATCCACCCAGAATGGATGCCTCACACTGTTTCAGATAAGGATCTAAAGTGCAAATAAACTTTGGGATCAAGGATCTTTACTGACATTCCAACATCCATATGCAGTAAGGAAATTCAGTACTCGGGTCCCAATAATTAAACAGTGCCCACGAGAGAGAGAGAGAGGAGGGTTATTAGCAGGTGTTCATACAGCGTGTTGCCGCATCCACCACCACAAGATCCCAGATTAGCGCCACACTAGTTCAGACCATGACTAAGGGCTGCAGGGGGAAACTGGAGTCTTCTATGAAACCTGTGTAAATGGGGGGCATTATCCTTCTTCTTCACAGAAAGAGTCCCATCTAAAGAATCAAGATGGGGGCCAAAGTGCTGTGAGGCTTAAATAACCCACAGAGAGGGGGGTTAGGAGCAGGAGCTGATACAGTGTGCTGCCGCACCCACCACATGACAAACCACCTTAGGATCCCAGATTAGGACCTGAGTGCAGCCATGGGACGGGTGACACCTCAGTACCACACTAGTTCAGATGGAATGGGACAGTGTGAGGTTCTTTATGGTGGCTGGAGTGCCAGTTCTGCCACCAACCCCTAGGTTTTTCCCTGCAACTTGGAGGGCCTGCTTGCAAGGCTGGATGCACCTTAACATCATACCAAGGACGGAACGATTTCAGGTTAACGTCCTTGATGAAGGGCCCAACAGAGTAGAGTCAATTCTGGTGTTTTATGGGATTTGAACTGGCAACCTTCCAATTACCAGAGCAGATCCCTACCCGAGAACCACCACTCCGCCCGCTAACCCGCATGATAACACCATAAAAAAAAACTTTATAATAAAAAGTATCCCATAAGTAGCCTCTTAAACCCCAAAGCTTCATGATAAAGGTATCAGAAATAAACAAAATAAAACAGAATGAAATGACATTTATACATAAGCATAGTAAGATAACTATAGCTAACAGAAATATTATTGCAGTATGGCCTATAAGTAGCAGCAAATAGTTCAGTACATGAGACCACTTAAACAAAATGCAAAGTGCAGTATAAGTCACAGAGTGTATACAGTCCGATTTTGTGACAACAACAACAACATTTATTTATATAGCACATTTTCATACAAAAAGTAGCTCAAAGTGCTTTACATAATGAAGAAAAGAAAAATTAAAGACAAAATAAGAAATTAAAAAAAGGCAACATTAGTTAACATAGAAAAGGAGTAAGGTCTGATGGCCAGGGTGGACAGAAAAAAAAAAAAAAAAACTCCAGAAAGCTGGAGAAAAAAAATAAAATCTGTAGGGGTTCCAGGCCATGAGACCACCCAGTCCCCTCTGGGCATTCTACCTAACATAAATAAAATAGTCCTCTTTGTAGTTAGGGTTCTCATGGAGTCACTTGATGCTGATGGTCATACAGACTTCTGGCTTTTAATCCATCCATCATTTTTGGAACATCATGGTACTTAGAGTAGATGGTGGAGGCACACGCCACCACCAAAAGGACACCGGAAAAGGAAACAGAAGAGAGAGTAGGGGTTAGTACAGATTTTAGAGCCACCATGAATGGTTATTATAATGAATTGGATATACAGAGTATCAGGATTAAATTACAGTGAAGTTATGAGAAGGCCATGTTAAAGTAATGTGTTTTCAGCAGATTTTTAAAGTGCTCCACTTTATTAGCCTGGCGAATTCCAATAACATCCAAGAAGAAGCTGTTCCTCAATCAGGTGGTGCCACCCAGTAAGCTGCACAATCTCCTGCCTGATGGGAGAGGGGCAAACAATCCAAGTGCAGGATGAGTGACATCTCCTATAATGGAAGAGACTTTAATCCCCTTGGGATTAATAAAGTATCTATCTATCTATCTATCTATCTATCTATCTATCTATCTATCTATCTATCTATCTATCTATCTATCTATCTATCTATCTATCTATCTATCTATCTATCTATCTATCTTTACTTTTGCACCTGCTGCTGTAAATGTCCTCGATATTGGGTAGGCTACTGCCGATGATCCGCAGTGCAGACTTAACCACTCGTTGTAGGGCTCTCCTGTCTACAGCCGAGGTGAGGATGATGAGGATGCTCTAAAACCACTGTGATGGATGGCTGGGGTCCATGCCTGGCCGGGATGCCCCTTCACCACATCTGGCAGGGGGACAAGGGTGGGAAGCCCAGTATCTTCCCCTGGATGCTAGATGGCAGCCTCCCTGGGTTGCAGCGGTGTTATAACATGTTTGTTATAATATTAAGTTTAATGTCACTGTCTCTGTGCACACTGTTATGGATTCATTCATACAGGCAGACCAAATATGGTACGCAGGGGCTCAGCATTTAGAATTGCCGAGCCAAGCACAGGATTAGATAGCCAAAGGACAACTGGAGGATTGAATAGTCAGCCTAAAGACAGAATAATATACAATTGCCCTCTGTCAGCACAATATCCTCTTTCCTTGTTGGGAGAATGAGAACTGCATGTAGGCATTGTGCTATTCCTGTATTTTTGAAGGTGGGGTTTGAGTCCTTTCCTGTCCTTGTTTGGAGATCAGAAAGAGCCTGCATGTGGAGCAACCAGTATAACCAGCAACCAGACTTCCAACACAACTCGGAGTCCTGCCACATACAAAAGTTCGCTGATGACACTGCTATCGTAGGCTGCATCAGGAGTGGGCAGGAGGAGGAGTATAGGAACCTCATCAAGGACTTTGTTAAATGGTCCGACTCAAACCACCTACACCTGAACACCAACAAAACAAAGGAGCTGGTGGTGGATTTTAGGAGGCATAGACCCCTCATGGACCCCGTGATCATCAGAGGTGACTGTGTGCAGATGGTGCAGACCTATAAATACCTGGGAGTGCAGCTGGATGATAAATTAGACTGGACTGCCAATACTGATGCTCTGTGTAAGAAAGGACAGAGCCGGTTATACTTCCTTAAAAGGCTGGTGTCCTTCAACATCTGCAATAAGATGCTGCAGATGTTCTATCAGATGGTTGTGACGAACACCCTCTTCTACGCGGTAGTGTGCTGGGGAGGCAGCATTAAGAAGAGGGACGCCTCATGCCTGGACAAACTGGTGAGGAAGGCAGGCTCTATTGTTGGCATGGAGCTGGACAGTTTGACATCTGTGGCAGAGCGACGGGCGCTGAGCAGGCTCCTGTCAATCATGGAGAATCCACTGCATCCACTGAACAGGATCATCTCAAGACAGAGGAGCAGCTTCAGCGACAGACTGCTGTCACCGTCCTGCTCCACTGACAGACTGAGGAGATCGTTCCTCCATCACACTATGTAACTCTTCAATTCCACCGGGGGGGTAAACGTTAACATTATATAAAGTTATTGTCTGTTTTTACCTGCATTATTATCAATCTTTAATTTAATATTGTTTTTTGTATCAGTAAGGTGCTGCTGGAGTAAGTGAATTTCCCCTTGGGATTAATAAAGTATCTATCTATCTATCTATCTATCTATCTATCTATCTATCTATCTATCTATCTATCTATCTATCTATCTATCTATCTATCTATCTATCTATCAGGATGGACCTACTGCTAATACACTTTGAAGCTAACGGGTGGAAGATTATGTCATCCGTCCAGGAAAATCCTTTCAGTGTGGTGACGAAAGATGGCAGACTGCATTGATCAAGATTCCTGCCTTGATAGAGTCTGTCATAAGCTTCCCGTCTCTAATACCGTGTAAAACCGTCAGTAAAGTAAGCTAAAGTATATCTTTTTCGCTCATGTGATTTTTTTGTACTGCCGTAATCACTATGCGAGGGATATCGCGCTTTTATGTCATATTTCTATATTTTTCGGTTACTTAACATGCCGTAATTTCAAAAAAACACATTTCCGGAGAGCTAATGCCTTCTAAGGAAACAAGTGGTGCCTCGGACTCCCCCAGGACGTTATGGGGGTTGGAGTTCTGTGCAACTCTGTGGGTATCCGTAGGAGCTGTCAGGGGGTGCTGCAGCAGGAGCTGCTGGCCCCTTTTGGGCACTGGTTTCTCCTTACCCGGAAGCGCAGCCAGATGTCACCAATCAAGCACCTGGAGCACATCCGGGTACCTAATAAAAGGAAGCCAGAGACCACCACTCAGAGGCCAGAGTCGGGTGGAAGAGGACGAGGTTGCCAGGGAGGAGTGGTGAAGGAAGAAACCTGTGTGTATTTGTATACTGTGCTTTGGGACTGTGTTGTGGCTGGAGGGATTACAGGGAAGACATGCCCTCCAGCTGAAGAAAGATAAATAGTTTATTTTATTATACCCGTGCCTCCCGTGTGAATCTGTGTCGGGTTGGGCGCAATATAGCGCCAATCTTACACCACACACTTGTAAAAGGTGGTTGGAATAGAGGGGCACAGACCAGCCCACTTCAGCCTCTTCAAGAAGTAGAGGCGTTTGTGGGCTTTCTTTACTTTTCTTCACACACACACAGTACTGATAACTGACATTTTTCCCGTTGAAAACATTACAGCTTTGTTTCACGGATCTGCTTTATTCCCATCAAAGCTGCAGTATGCCAAGTCCTGTCTGCACAGTTAGGGGTACAAAGCAAAATGTAGCCTGGATAGGATACTAGTCCATTGTTATCAGTCTACCACATATCATGACTATGGACTGCAGGGGGAAATCGGAGTCTCTTATGAAACCTGTGTAAATGGGGGGCATTATCCTTCTTCTTCACAGAAGGAGTCCCACTAAAGAATCAAGATGGGGCCCAAAGTGCTGTGAAGCTTAAATAACCCACAGTCTGAGAATGTGCTCCACAATTTAGCTTCCTTTTACCGTAATTAAATAAAAATTAATAGAGTCCAATTCAGGGTCATGTGGGCTGAGCCCTATCCCAGCACCACTTGCAACAATCCTGGACGTGGTCAAGAGTTTTTCACAAAGCCAACTCACACACTCACATTCCCACTCACACAAAAGCCACTCTGGAACCATCAGATAACTTAACTGAACACACCTGGAGCACCCGGAGAAAAACATGGGATAGAAAGGGCAAACTCTACACAGACCAGGAGCAGGTACAGGATTCGAACTGAGGATGATGGGACGAGAGGACTTAAAACTCACCAGTTAGGATTTTCAGAATGAGAAAGTGGGCACTACCAACATAGTGGTGGCATAAAACTTGATTACTTTGATGGAGACGTTGTTTTCATCCAAAGTTTCAACTGGCCACCGGGGCTAAGAATGAAATATGCATGTGTACGGTAGCTGCGTGATCTACGTAAGACCCATCTTTCTCCTACACAGATTGCTTTATGACGTGACCATTCATCCAAAGTAAAACACAATTGAAGGAGAACTTCATTGGGAAATCGTCCACTGAGGATTATTCACGTATCATGTATATTTCATAGACTTCAAGAAGAGTTCAGGACTCTGCATAATGAGGAATCACTCAATGGAATATTCATTTACAGATATTGTACAACACGCTGTGGTTTGCACTGTGCACAAAATCAGTTTATCTTCAAGAGGGTGTAATATTGTCAGGGCACCTTTGGTATTCTTGTTTTAAAAAATTATTCACTGCATACAAGGAAAGAGGAGCTGAAATCCTCATTTTTTTGCTTTATATATATTTTTTAATTTCTCTCCTGCTTATTTATTTTTTTCTTCATCATGTAATTATTTACAAAGCAGTTTACTGTTAGTATTGCATTATGATTATGCCTATACATATTTCATAAAATGTGTGTGCTTTTGTGGCACTTCTATTAAAAATGGTTCTTTAACTGCTAAATGAAGCTGGGCTCCCATTAACTCTGCAAAACGCAAGTTCAGTAAATTAAACAAATCCATCCATCAATGTATTAAAAAATTACATATCTTATAAAGATAGATAGATAGATAGATAGATAGATAGATAGATAGATAGATAGATAGATAGATAGATAGATAGAATAAGAAAAAGTGAGTAAGAATGATAATGTATAAATAATGAAGAAAATAAATAAACTAATAAATAAATCCATACATTTAATATAAGATAGATATAGTGCTTCATTTGTAACACTAGCTACAAAAAAAATCCCAAAACATGTAGTTAAAATGAATTTAATTTTAATTGGCCTTTAGGTTCCATGTTAATTAAAATTTGTTTTATGCTGTCTTTCTGGGACATATTAAATACATTTTTTTTTTGGGGGGGGGATCACAGATAAACATGACATTTTAATAGTTAGAGAGATAATTGTAAAAGACAGTATAAAATAGAAAGACACGAAAGGCAACTTATTGGGTAGAGATCTGAAAAGCACTGCATAAAACAGATACAAAAAGCACAATATGAAACAGATAGATATAAAAGGCACTATAAAACAGACACACAAATATGTGAAATGCCTTATATCTCATACTGTAGATAGACACATGTAAAATGTACTAGATTAGATAGATAGATAGATAGATAGATAGATAGATAGATAGATAGATAGATAGATAGATAGATAGATATGAAAGGCACTATATAATAGATAGATAGATAGATAGATAGATAGATAGATAGATAGATAGATAGATAGATAGATAGATATGAAAGGCACTATATAATAGATAGATAGATAGATAGATAGATAGATAGATAGATAGATAGATAGATTCAAAGGTACAATATAAAACATGGATTGATAATAATGGTGACATATAAAGTTGATAAATGTGAAAGACACTATATAAAATATAATTGTAGCCACATTTTGAGATAGATGAATATAAATGACGTACTAAATAAAATAAACGGATATGAAAGGCACTGCTTAAGATAATAATAATAATTATGCTGGATAATAATAATAATAATAATAATAATAATAATAATAATAATAATAATAATAATAATAATAATAAGTCATTTCATTAATATAGCGCCTTCCTCGTACTCAAAGCGCTTAGATTTTATGTAAGTCTTGCTCCTAAAGTCTTCAATTAGGAGACTATCTTTTGCGCCTGCTTGTGATGTCACACAATCTGGTGACTCTCTTCTAAACCTTCACCTCTATCCACGCCAGCCCAGCTCCTCAGTGAACTTTGAGTGACGTGAGGGGCGCTGTGCGAACTCCACAGCCAGACTCACAGCTTAGTGTGTCCGTGCTGGAGAAGGAGACCAAAAGATGTGATTTAAAGATGGTCCTACTACTAACAACTGTCGACGTGCACATTTCGGGAGAAAACAAAGAAACATTCAGGAGTTAGCAAGAGCTACTTCGGAAAGTGTTGCTCCTACATACTGTATATCTAGGAATACTATTCATGGACTATGTAAATACTTACAATAAAGCAAAATACAAACTTTCATGTGCACATGTCATCGCTTCTGCGTGTACCTGGACAGGTCCTCCGTAATTTATTAGTCAAGGCAACTCACCTTGCAGTTGGCCAGAATGATGTGTTCTAATTACCATAATAGAAAGAAATGTGTGAAAAATGCATTTTTCTTAGCAATAAGTGCCGAAATCCGAGTGGAAGAGCAGAGGTGAAGGTGACCGCTTGCTTCCCCAGGGCGGTTCACAATTAAAGACGAAGTGGCGTGCACTTCGCTCTCGTCTCGTCTCGTCTCCGCCTGCCTGCCTGCCGCCTCTCCCACAGAACTGAGGACGAAGCAACTTCTCGCAGCTCCTCTCTCTCTCTCTCTGTCTTTGGGCTCAACGATCTCAGCTTGTATTCTGCCGCCAAACGTCAGCTTTCTGAGTTTTTATGGGGTGCATGGAGAGGTATCGCTTCTGACTTAGGGGGACCTTCCACTCTCTGGAAATCTTTCAAACTGGGTATTCTTACTGCCCCGCCACCCCAGATTCTTCTGATTACACGCCGCGGGGAAACTGGAGATGGCTGCCTCATCATTGACACTGTCGCTGTCTCTTCTCATCTTTACGATCACAAGTAAGTAAACAGTTAATTCAAAAATAATAATGAACAGTGCGGTCTGACCTTTAGAGTGCTGTGTAACGGAGCATAATGTCATTGGCGCTATATGAAAAGAGGGACGGGTTGATGATTGATTGACAGCGGTGCTGAGGCAGGTTTACTTTTAAAATTGAATTTTGAAGGGATGTTGTGCTCAGCGACTTCTGTCTATGTGTTTTGTTCCGGTGACAGCGGTGTCGGGTTCAAATAACATAAGGCGGCTGAAGAAGATGGCAGTATAAACTGTTTAATGTCATGAAGATACTTTTAGGGTCCCGCACAGCAGTTTTAAGTGCGTGAGAGCGCGCACGTGGAAATGACCAAATACATGCTCCGTTTAATCAGCTTTACATTAAACATGTTGCAAAAGCAGCGCATGCAGACAGCAAACATCGGATCGGGCTACAGCTTAGTTTTCTTACATTTTTTGTTTTTAATTATTATAAAACCAAATCGGGTCCATCAGTACTTATTGCTACACAATTATATATTTCTTGAAATATGAGAAGCAGATCTCGAACGCGGAATCAAGCGCAGGTTACTAATAATGTTGCAAGGGAAAATATAAGTGTTTCGAGTAAAACCGGGAAACATCCATTTGTGTATTTATAAGAACTATAGAGAGTGAAGTATAAAACCTGATTATCGCACAGATAGGATTATTCTGCAATATAGCGGCCAATGGGTCACGTGATGGGTCATTATTGTCCCCACCCCTTTCTACAAATGCTGCAGTGGGATTTCAGATCGGGCAAAAGTCTGCATAAAATATTGTTGGCATAAAACTTGATTACTTCAATGAAGATGCCGTTTCCATCTAAAGTTTCAGCTGGGTGTGCTGGAAAGAAAGAAAAGAAAAAGTAACGCGTGTGTACAAAAGCTGCGTGTCCGCTCGTGTGGGAGGAAAACCAAATCAGTGACATTTACGGGGCAGCATAGATACGCTAATCGGTGGCTCATCCTGTTGTTATCTGATTATCTCATTGGATACACTCTGCTCTCGGTCTTTTTTTTTATTGAATTACGTCTGCAAGAGTCGTCTGAAGTGATTTTAGCATTAGCATGGGATTTGCTTGCGCATCTTCTCCGTTGCACTCTTTTTTGATAACTGGAGTGAAATGGTGGGCTACTTTAAAGAAAATCGGCGGCGTGGGAAAAAAAAAGAGTCACTAGAGACGACAGAAAAATGTGTAAAGCATGGGAACAAAAATGTGAAAATGCCACCCTTTCGTGCTTTATTGTGTCTTGTCCTTTTTATATTTTCGGACTTTAGCAACTGAGCATTTTTCTTACTGCAGGTGTGTGACTGTATATGTGACAAATACAATTTGATGTGATTTTGATTTGATTTGAAACCTGTCAGTTTCATGGTGCAGAACTAAAAAAATAAAATGAGTGAAAATGGTTCATTCTAGGAGCAGAGCATTTAACAGCTTACAAAGTTAGCAGAAAAGTTCTAGGTATGCTCTTAAAAATAATAATGTCTCTCTCTAACGGCGGGTGACTGGGTTATGTGGTTCCTTTATAGCACCATAGATTGATAAAGAACTGTTTAATTTTGAAAAGGGTTCTCGGCATGTAAAGTTGGTTCTTTGTGCTTTGAAAATATTTGTAATATGCGGACACAACAGAAATCTATAATGTGTAGCAGAACTCTAGCCAGGGGTGTAGCACAGAACTCTGGGCCTTATACAGAAGCGGTCTCATGGGCTGAAAAAAGTATAACCTCCATTCAACTTAAAATAATTAAGGTAATGACTCACACTTAATATTTTCAATCTGAACCAATATAATTCTTTTTAGCTTATTGATCACACAATTTTTAAGTTGAGGCAAATCATTTAGAGTGATTGGGTGCAATTCACTTGTTTTATACTGAAGTAAATCTATTTTTTAAGTTGTCACAATTTAAAATGGTTTATTGGTTGTAACCTGTTTTTATGCTATTAGAGACATTATGAACATAACACATTCCAATGCTGTACTTTTTACATTTATTTAAAAATCTAATGCAAATATACAAGCATTTTGCAGTGTAAATCTTAAATATACAACAATCTATCTATCTATCTATCTATCTATCTATCTATCTATCTATCTATCTATCTATCTATCTATCTATCTATCTATCTATCTATCTATCTATCTATCTATTATATAGTGCCTTTCATCTATCTATCTATCTATCTATCTATCTATCTATCTATCTATCTATCTATCTATCTATCTATCTATCTATCTATCTATCTATCTGTTATATAGTGCCTTTCATCTATCTATCTATCTATCTATCTATCTATCTATCTATCTATCTATCTATCTATCTATCTATCTATCTATCTATCTATCTATCTATCTATTATATAGTGCCTTTCATCTATCTATCTATCTATCTATCTATCTATCTATCTATCTATCTATCTATCTATCTATCTATCTATCTATCTATCTATCTATCTATCTATCTATCTATCTGTTATATAGTGCCTTTCATCTATCTATCTATCTATCTATCTATCTATCTATCTATCTATCTATCTATCTATCTATCTATCTATCTATCTATCTATCTATCTATCTATCTATCTATCTATCTATCTATCTATCTACAGCTTTCTTGAAAGGATGTTTTATTATGAGCTCCTATGCTTAAAACTAACAGTTGAGAAACAGAGTTCCTCCATTATAAGGGTATTCCTGCTGAAAATGACCAGACCTGTATAGCCACGTCCATTCCACTTGGGAAAGTCTTCTTCTTTTTTGAAAGTTGGAAAGCTAGCACACTGGAAAGTTCAACCGGAAGAATATACAAACGGCCCCTCACACACAGCACATGAACACCCTAAAATATTAGGTTAACCGAAATAGGATTTTTATGTTTATTCCCTCCACCATAACTTACTTTAGTACAAACAAATTTTTTTACTTTGATTGAGATCTGGAGCCAAATATTTCAAGCTACAACACTAAATGACTAATCTTAAGTTCCTTGAAAGAGAAAATTTACGTTGAATGAACAACATCAATGTTATACTTTTTTCAGTGTACCTCTCGAAAACAAACTTTTCATTCCAGGCTTTAAGAGTTCCCCCTCCCCCAGCCAGTGTGTCCTGGGTAGTCATTACCCCCCAACTACCACACTAACAGATTAAGGAATCCATATCTGTGCACTCTTAATAATAATGGATCTTTAGTAGCATTGTTTGTTTTTTTTTTACTATGTTGTGTGGTTCTGTGATTGACCAAACACTATTTCATCCTGGGAAGGGTTCTTTGCATATGAAGTTAATAATAATAATAATAATTCTTTACATTAATAGCACTTTTTCTCACACAGGTGGGAAGCGAACCCACAATCTCCTTACTACAAAGCAGCAGTATTACCACTGCGCCACCTGTTGGTTCTTTGTACTTTGAAAAACCTTCCCAATAAGCAGGAAAAACTTAAAATCTTTAATGTATGGTGGGCTACCTCGCAGGGCATTGATAGATTAAGAAAACCTGGACCTGGCCTGTGTTACTGTGTGCAGTGAAAGTCCCTTTAAAATCAGGACCCACTGGTATTTCACAAATCTCTGACCTTCTGTTCATGGTCATTTACTGTATGAGGCCTGTTATGGATCACAATAAATGAACTTTCTTTCAGGAACCTTCATGTGGATGGGTCTTTTAGGAACTAAAAAAGGTTCCACTATGGCATCGAGCCATGTAAATACTGTACAGATTCACCTTCACTTACTTTTGTTTATTAAGTTAGCAGAAAAGTTCTAGGTACGCTCTTAAAAATAATTATGACTCTCTCTAATAGCATGTGACTGGGTTATGTGGTTCCTTTGAAAAACCTTCCCAATAAGCAGGAAAAACTTAAAATCTTTAATGTATGGTAGGCTACCTTGCAGGACACTGATAGATTAAGTATACCACCATAGATTGACAAAGAACCAAAAATGGTTCCACTATGGCATCGCTCTGAAGAATTGCTCTGGCACCCTGAGCGTATGCAGCAAGATGCCTTATAGAAACAACACATGAAACTGTTGGTATTTCACAAATCTGTTACCATCTATTCGTGATTATTTACATTGTGGAGACTATTATGGATCTTGAGAAATAAAATGTTCTTTCCGGAAACTTCATATGGGTGGGTCTTTTGGGAACCAAGAAATGGCTCCCCTATGGTGGCACTCTGAGGGACCACTCTGGCACCTTTATTACTTCATTTTATAAATCTACAGAACCTACTCAAAGTTTTGATGTTACACCTCTCTGAATAGCAAATTATATGAAGAGTTTGTAATGTTTGTTTAGTATATTTTTCATTTCTTTTTTTTTTAATTAAGGGGACAAATACCTAGCAAGTGTGCCAGTGCTAAATCAAAACTTATAGCTTCAAAGAAACCATTAGAGTGTGTGTGCGTGCGTGTGTATATGTATATGTCGTGAAGAAAACACAGACACACAGATTAAGGGTTGGGGATTCCGTCCCCGTATACTGTAAACCACAGTAATAAGCACTTGAACATCAGTCAGTTTTGAATGGTACAGTCGACAGACAATGGGTGCAACATGGACGTATTTATGAGGTGGGAACGGAAGTAAGAATGCTGGGAAAGATGACGCGAAGGATCTTGGGATGGTGGTGACGTCATCTGCAAGGGACCAGAAGTGAACAAGGAATATGGAAGTGGCTCGGACTTCTGGAGTAGATTTTTGAAATGAACTCAAGGTGCTGTGCTCTTTTGTTATTCGACTTTCCTGTAGAAATAAAGAGAGCACCGTTAGTACACCGTCTCAGTCCGCTGTCTTGTGGTTTCGCACTGCTCGTTGGGTTCTTTCACTGCCCCCTAGTTGCTTGTGTGTGACAATGTGTATGTGTGTGTATATATATATATATATATATATATATATATATATATATATATATATATATATATATATTGTGATGGATGGCCGGCGAGAGTTTCCGGCCCTCACCCCCAGGCCTCCAGGAGGAACTCTCCCAACAGCATGGATGGGCCCCGAATTCCAGCAGGGCCTCATGGACTTTGTAGTTTTTATGCGCAGCCCTGCTGGATACCTTGGGGACCACCGGGAGTTGCTGTAGGGTGTGGCTCGTGGACTCTTACGTGCCCTATGACCTGGAAGTGCGTCATAATTACATGACAAGAAGAAACTACGTGCTTCCGGGTTGAAGAAAAGGACTTTTTACCCTGGCCCGGAAGTAATAAGGACTTGTGGGTTATGGAACAGGAATACCTCCGGGTCAGGGGGTATAAAGGACCATGGGAAAGTCCAGACACTGAGCTGAGCTGGGAGGTTGGGTGGCGAAGTGTCTAGGAGAGGAGGAATTGTGATTATTGTAGTGTTGATTGATTATTATATGAGTAGTGTGGAGTGGAGGGTGCTTTGTGCACATAATTATCATAAAATAAAGAAGTCTTGGACTTTTACCTGGTGTTTGGTGTGGTACCTGAGGGTGAAATAGGTCGATAACTACCTCTACTGCTACTATATATATATATATATATATATTGTCACACACATGTGTTTAGGAGACAACTAAAGGGCTTGAATACATGTGATTCCATGCTAGACCAGGGGGTGACGAAGTGCACCTATTTTCCCTCTCAATCTTTTACAGACCATTCTAGGGAAATCCCACCCGGCTCTGGGGCAGCCAATGACGTTGCTTCCTGTTCCGGTATTGATGACATCACTTCCTTCACTGGCCTTTAAAGCCACCATCTTGTCTCAAGAGAATCAGTTCTGTTTTGGACTCAGTTGTATGAACATGTCTTGCTTAATGAATCAGTTTTGCAGCCGGGAACAATTATGCGGGTGGCTGCCCCAAACCTTCTCAATGTTTTATGTTCGTTATTGTGACAATATGAGAGCCAGCCCGACCACAGACAGACAGACACCGTTCTTAAGTCCACCACACACGGTTTATTTACAATATTTACACTAATTAAAGTCCTGCACAGCACACAGTGCTCCAGCACCAAACACCCTTTTCTTGGGCCTCTCAATGGTCCTCTTCGGGCCGTCTTCTCTTCCCACTTCGAAGCCTTGTCCTTTTCCTCCTGACTCTCGCTCCTCGACTGTTGGAAGGCAGCTCCTTTTATGCTCACCCAGATATGCTCCAGATGCCCCTTGATGAACCCCCGCCGGTACTTCCTGGTGTGGTGGAAGTGCCACACGAGCACCCGGAAGCACTCTGGGTGACCCTGGAATTCCTTCCGTCAGCACTTCCTGGTATGGTGGAAGTGTTGGCTTCCAGAGCTCTAGGATCCACCGGGCACGCCTATAGGGTTGAGCTTCTGAGCTCGGTTCCCGTGACCCCCATAGCAACCAGGACGGCTGTCCTCTCGTGGCCCGGGGAAGGTATAATCCCTCTCCCGGTCCTTCCAGGCATTCCGGCTGGGTAGGGCACCCAGCCGCCCACCACAATACATGTACTAAGGGGTTTGCCCCCTGCTCGCTTCGCTCGCCAACCTCACCGGCCTGTGGTATGTGCCAGCCACTTTACATCTCTGCTACTGGTGTTGTGAAGAGGGGGGCTGAACGCACATCAAGGAGATGAGGTCGCTCCTCCGAAACCCCCTCTTAAACGGTGATACAATGGGAAACAAATACAGATTTTTTTATTTACCTCCTCTTTGCTCGATCATCTGGCTTGCTGCTGCTGCTGCTGTGCCACGTGATCTGCATCTCTCAGAGTGCTTCAAACATTTAAAAGCCTGTACAGCAGCTGTCCTACTCTTTATCTTTTATTTCCGGCCCCGGGCGTGGTTAAATCTCTTGGCACAAAGTCTTGTCTCGCGGGATGTGAGTTCTTGATATTTTTTAGTTTAAAATTTAAAAACGGAATAGGAATCTGAAAATCTAACAACATCACATTAAAGTTTGATAAATTCTGAAAAGAATGATACCATACATATACAGTGCATCCAGAAAATATTCACAGCGCATCACTTTTTCCACATTTTGTTATGTTACAGCCTTATTCCAAAATGGATTAAATTCATTTTTTTCCTCAGAATTCTGCACACAACACCCCATAATGACAACGTGAAAAAAGTTTACTTGAGGTTTTTGCAAATTTATTAAAAACAAAAAAACTGAGAAATCCCATGTACATAAGTATTCACAGCCTTTGCTCAATACTTTGTCGATGCACCTTTGGCAGCAATTACAGCCTCAAGTCTTTTTGAATATGATGCCACAAGCTTGGCACACCTATCCTTGGCCAGTTTCGCCCATTCCTCTTTGCAGCACCTCTCAAGCTCCATCAGGTTGGATGGGAAGCATCGGTGCACAGCCATTTTAAGATCTCTCCAGAGATGTTCAATCGGATTCAAGTCTGGGCTCTGTCTGGGCCACTCAAGGACATTCACAGAGTTGTCCTGAGGCCACTCCTTTGATATCTTGGCTGTGTGCTTAGTTTTGTTGTCCTGCTGAAAGATGAACCGTTGCCCCAGTCTGAGGTCAAGAGCGCTCTGGAGCAGGTTTTAATCCAGGATGTCTCTTTACATTGCTGCAGTCATCTTTCCCTTTATCCTGACTAGTCTCCCAGTCCCTGCCGCTGAAAAACATCCCCACAGCATGATGCTGCCACCACCATGCTTCACTGTAGGGATGGTATTGGCCTGGTGATGAGCAATGCTTGGTTCCCTCCAAACGTGATGCCTAGCATTCACACCAAAGAGTTCAATCTTTGTCTCATCAGACCAGAGAATTTTCTTTCTCATGGTCTGAGAGTCCTTCAGGTGCCTTATGGCAAACTCCAGGCGGGCTGCCATGTGCCTTTTACTAAGGAATGGCTTCCGTCTGGCTACTCTACCATACAGGCCTGATTGGTGGATTGCTGCAGAGATGGTTGTCCTTCTGGAAGGTTCTTCTCTCTCCATAGAGGACCTCTGGAGCTCTGACAGAGTGACCATTGGGTTCTTGGTCACCTCTCTGACTAAGGCCCTCCTTCCCCAATCGCTCAGTTTAGATGGCCGGCCAGCTCTAGGAAGAGTCCTGGTGGTTTCGAACTTCTTCCACTTACGGATGATGGAGGCCACTGTGCTCATTGGGACCTTCAAAGCAGCAGAAATGTTTCTGTAACCTTCCCCAGATTTGTGCCTCGAGACAATCCTGTCTCAGAGGTCTACAGACAATTCCTTTGACTTCATGCTTGCTTTGTGCTCTGACATGAACTGTCAACTGTGGGACCTTATATAGACAGGTGTGTGCCTTTCCAAATCATGTCCAATCAACTGAATTTACCACAGGTGGACTCCAATGAAGCTGCAGAAACATCTCAATGATGATCAGGGGAAACAGGATGCACCTGAGCTCAATTTCAAGCTTCACGGCAAAGGCTGTGAATACTTATATACATGTGCTTTCTCAATTTTTTTATTTTTAATAAATTTGCAAAAACTTCAAGTAAACTTTTTTCACGTTGTCATTATGGGGTGTTGTGTGTAGAATTCTGAGGAAAAAAATGAATTTAATCCATTTTGGAATAAGGCTGTAACATAACAAAATGTGGAAAAAGTGATGCGCTGTGAATACTTTCCGGATGCACTGTATATGTAGGTTTTAAAATAAGCCCGATTTAAAGCGTGACAAAAAACATGACATAAAAATGTCACATAAAATCGTTGCACTTTTAGGCTTAGGATTTTATATATATAGAGTAGATATGGAAGCAAAGGTCTGTTATATGATTTGTATATTTGTAGCTAGAGATCCACAAAGGGAGACAATGAGTCACATATCCTAAAACAGTTTTTTCTTCCTAAGCTTTCAACAACCTGCCAGGTATCTTCATCAGAGGAGAATGATTAGACATACAGGAATCAAAGGCAATATATAGCAATTGAGGGGGTGGTGTGGATCAATGAGGTGGGGCTGCGATGGTGTTGGTCAGTGCCAACCCGTGGAGTGGCAGGGAATTACAATCACAGCCCTAACACTCTCCCTTAAGTGCATGCGTGTGACTTTATACACATATATATATTGTCTCACACGTGCAATTAGGAGACAGTTTACGGGTTCGAATAAGTGTGATTATCTGCTGGATCAGGGATGCGCTGACAGACACTTTGTCTCTTTCCTCCACTTCAGACCATCAGAAGGAAGTCCCGCCTGACCCTCTTGATCTCACTTCCCATCCCGGCTCTCCTGAGCTCATTTCCTCTCCAGACCATATATAAACGTGTCCCCCTGTTCCCAGACTTCTGTTGTTAAATTGAATTCCCATATTATGTCTACCGCGAATCACCACAGGGGACCACCAAACTCCCACTCACCCACATAGAATGTATATATTTATGGAGTGCAAAGTGATTTGCAAAGTGTGGTGTAGTAGTGAGACATGTGATTGTGTGGCAGTCCAGAGAGTCACATATACAGTATGTTTTCAGGCTGGTGGAATGAAGTAGTCATGAGGCAGGGGACTGGGTTTAGAACCCTTTTGGTGCCAATTCTGAGGTCTGAAAGTCAAAATGTTAGTACCAATCCAGCACTTATATAAGGCAGATCAGTAAAACAGTATAATTATACATTGTTCATATATTGATACCTGCGGTGGGTTGGCACCCTGCCCAGGATTGGTTCCTGCCTTGTGCCCTGTGTTGGCTGGGATTGGCTCCAGAAGACCCCCGTGACCCTGTGTTCGAATTCAGCGGGTTGGAAAATGGATGGATGGATGGATATATTGATACTCAGCTTCTTTTCTTATCCTTTCTCCTCATTCTAGTATGTCACTTCAATCAACCCTGAACTGGTTGACTCCAGTGTCTTCCAGATTTATTCCATGTTCTTAGAATGTGCTCTCTCTTTTTCCCTTGTATATAAAAGACCTCTGGAAGGCGGGGCTTACTGTTAGCCAATCAGACCTTTTCATAAATGGGTAGAAGAGTGTCTGCCCTGGTTAGAAAGTTAATCCTTCCCCATATACAAAGAGCTTATGACAGTACTAGAAGAAGATGTTTGTCCAATGAGTTAGCTGAACAGTTTTACAGCTTTTTAATTATATTTTGTTTTAATGTCATTCCTATTTTTAGACCCTTTCACTGTGCGCTATTTTTTCTCAACAAATAACCTTTATCTTTTATAGCAAACACTATCCCAAGGCACTTCACAAGTACAGAGACAAGTACAACTTTTTACGTACAGTATTTTATAACAGCTAATACTCAGGTGGGATAATTGACTTATTCAGGCTGACACAGTAGGCCGGAGGTGGAAATTGAACTGACAAGCTTGTAGTTTGGAGTCCAGTTGCTTAGACTTTTCACCACCCCATGTTTCCTATTAGAACAAATGTATCCCTGATTTACCTTACACCTGCAACCCTTGGCTTTGAGAGTCATTACCTTGTTTGTTTTCTTTTCAGGTTTTCTGTTCTGTACCGGGTAAATTATTAATACTAACCGTGGCACAGATGCCAAAGTCACTCTTAAACCTTAGGGCTCAGGGTGGATGTTAGAAAACCAGGGAGTCGTCTAATGTCTTGGACCTCTTTGAATTTGTTATTGCAGGAGAATTATGTGATAGGCTGCATTGCAGGACTGTATGAGACTAATAACTAATGAGAGCAGTTTGATCTTTGTATAGATTAGTTATAAACAGAGAGCAGCGAAGGTGAGCAGACTTCGGAAGCATATGGCAATGGTGGTGGTATCAAGGCACGCCATAGGTGGAAATGGTGTTGGCAGTTTTGACATGGGTGAGGAGGCCTGTCATTCACATTAATACACGAGCCCCGGCACGGCAACATCCCAGCATTACTTCATGCCATACTGGGGAAGGATGTCCGTGTGGCCGCGGGAGACACAGCAGGGTAATTGACTAAAAATGCAGAGTACAACCAGGTGCTAGCTGGTGCTAGCTGCTGGTGACATAGCAGCACTTGAAGCCGTGCAGAGGAGAGCAACCAAGTGCATCCCAAGACTTAAGATGTCCTACTCTGACAGACTCAAGGAAACCTGTTTAGTCTCGAGCAGAGGAGACTGCATGGGGACCTAATCCAGGTCTTCAAATCCTCAAAGGCATTGATCAAGTGGATTCAGCAAAATTCTTTCAGCTTAAGGGTGAATCATGTACTGGAGGACGTCAGTGGGAGTTAAGGATGAAGTGCATTTATGACTGAAGCCAGGAAGCACTTCTTTATGCAAAGATTTATGGGACTCTGGAACTAACTACTGAGACATGGAGTTGAAACAGAAACCTTGAGAACATTTAAGAAGAATCTGGATGAGATATTGGGACAGCTTAGCTATCAGCTAACCCGATGGACTGAATGGCCTTCTCTTGTTTGTCAAATTTCTTATGTTCTTATGGTCCACCTGACTTCCTGCTTAGTGGCCTAAACAGGATGACTTCAAGTATATTTTTATTTCATTCAGAGGTGGTGCTATCTCTATGTATTGATCAATTTTCAAAATGATCAGTGAGAATTCACACAGATAGCAGATACGACATTCATGATGTGATGCAAAAAGAGTCTCCATGTTAGCAGTGCATTTGCTCAACTTCTTCTTAGCTACAGGGCCTAGAGAAAGTATTCAGACCCCCTTCTCACCTAAAATTTTTATTATGATGCAGTTTTATGCAAAACAGTTTAATTAATTTTTTCCCTCCTCAAGCAACATTCAATATCCCAGAATGACAAAGAGAAAACAGGCTTTTGGAAACTTTTGCAAATTTATTAAAACTAAAACATTTAAATTTCTCATTGACACAAGTATTCGTGCTTTTTACTCGGTTCTTTATTATGGCAGCATGGAGTCTTCTTGGGTCTGATGCGACAAGTTGCTCATACCTGGATTTGGGGATTTTCTGCCATTTTTCACTGCCGATCCTCTCCAGCTGTTTCAGGTTTAATGAAGACCATTGATAAACTGCTGTTTTAAGGTTTCTCCAGAGATGTTCGATTGGGTTCAAGTCTACGAACTGGCTATGCTACTCAAGAGCATTCACAGGGACACTTTAGCCACTCCTGTGTTGTTTTTACTTTGTGTTTGGAGTTGTTCTTTTGAAAGGTGAACCTTTGGCCCAGTATGGGGTCTAGAGTGGTCTGAGCAGGCGTTCATTAAGGATGTTTCTGTACTTTGCTATGATCAGCTTTCCCTCAACCCTGTCTTGTCTCATAGTCCCTACCACCCAAAATCAACCTATAGTGCGATGTTGCCAGCACCATGCCTTACCAATGGAATGTATTGCATGAATGTTGAGGGGTTGCTGTCCTCCAAATGTGACACTTAGAATATAGGCCAAACAGTGCAATTTTGGTTTCATCAGATCAGAGAATCTTGTTTCTTATGGTCTTATGAGTCCTTTAGGCACTTTATTTAGCAAATTCCAGGTGAGCTTTCATGTGTTTTCTGGCCACTCTGTCATAAAGTCCAGGTCAGTGGAGTGTTATAGTGATGGTTGTCCTTCTGTATGTTTCTCCCATCTTCACACAGGTTCTCTGAAGCTCAGCCACAGTGACCATTGGGTTCTTTGTTACCCGTTTTCTCCCTGATTGCTCAGTTTAGCTGGATGGCCAGTTCTAGGAAGAGGCATGGTTGTTTCAAATATTTTCCATTTAAAAATTATGGAATCCTCTATGTTCTTGGGAACATTCAATGATGCAGAATTTCTTTTGTAGCCTTTCCCCAGATCTGGTCCTCAACACAGTCCTGTCCATGGGCTCTGCAGGGAACTCCTTTTACCTCATGGCTTGGTTTTTGCTCTGATGCACATTGTCCACTGTGGGATCTTCTATAGACAAGTTGTATGAACACTTACTAATCACTCCTTCGATTAAATTGACCAAAGGTATGCTCCAAAGAAGGTGTAGAAACATCTCAACAATGGTCAATAGAATGGGAGGCACCTGTGGCAAATTTCAAATGTCATATTAAAATGAACTTTGGCCAATGTGATATTTCAATTTTTTTATTTTTAATAGATTTGTGAATATTATTAAAATCCTGTGTTCTGTGTCTTTTCTTAGGATGTTGAGTGTTGCTTGATGAGAGGAAAAAGTTAATTTAAATAATTTTGACACAAAGCTGGAACTGAACAAAATGTGTAAAAAGTGAAAGGATCTGAATACTTTCTGAAGGCTCTGTGTGTCAGTTCATGTTTTAATGACATTTGTTTTATTTATTTTTTTACAGAGTTTCACAAATTTGACTTATTGTGGGTTAGGAACACTCTTTAAATATTAGACATATATAAACGAAAGACCTGTGTGTGGCTCTCTGTCTTATTCTCTGGTCTGGCATGGCGTGCTGTCTGCATACGGTAACAGAAATTACATCCCCTAAGGATGGAAAATGGTAAAAAGAGTGTCTTCTTGAGAAATCTCTTGAATAAGTGGGTGTTTATTTGCCAATGATTCAGCTCCCATTGCAGCCCACGCGTTCCTCAGAAGGGGGAATGGCGTGTCATAAGTTTTATCTACCCCTTTCATTCCAGGCTCTGCCAGTCTGTTAATGGTCCTTCATTTCTGTCCATCTGTATTCTCCCAGGCTAGCTGACCAGTCAGTTTCTGATTTTTTTTTATATTATTTTTAACCAGTAGGTAGTGTAACAATTATTTTTTTAAAGCATTTTTTTTCTAAGTACAGTGGGGCCTCAAACTTCATATTTAATTCATTTCGGGAGGCTGTTTGAAGTCAGAATTGTTCAAAACTATGAATCAGTTTTCCCCATTAGAAATAATGGAAAGTGAATTAATCTGTTCCCAGACCCTAAACAATACCTATTTCAATAAACTTGAAAAGCAAATACACATGATTTAAGGTAAAAATAACACAATTAAATACTCTAAGTAATAGATTAATAAATTAAAAAAATAAAATATCTAAATACTGTATAATAAAATGTAAATTGCATTTACTGTACTTTGGTATCTTAAACATGGCTGCCAGGTCCACCACATGTTTCATTTTCACCTCAGTTGTCAATACCACAAACTTCCTGTTAGGTTTCGTTGCTTCCATACTCTTCTTGGATGCCATGGTTAATAGATAGGAGTTATATATATAACCAAACACATCAAAAATTAAGCGAAAAAAGCACTGAAAACACACAAGCGTAACGCAAGAGATGCTTTCACAGCGAGAACGAGAGGCAACTTGGACTCACAACAGATGGCTTGCTGTGTAAACACCATTTGTTGCTGCATTTTGTCCCCGTGCATGCAATTCGAATGTAGACATATTGTTCAAACTCTGGATCGAATTTCTCTCAAATTTAGCATTCGAACTCTGTAACATTCGAAGTTAGAATTGTTCAAAGTACGAGGCACTACTGTACATATTTTTATCATAATATTATTACACGATCCTCATGTCACTGACCACATTGCAACTGTCTCTTGTTCATGCAGATTCACTCTGTATAACATCCACAAGATCTGTTTCTGTCATCGGTCTTGTCTGAACTATTTCAATTCATTACTGGCAGGGACACCTGCATGAGCTACTAAGCCACGGCACAAGGATCAAAATGCAGTGGCAAGTTTTGTGTTTACTATACTGGTTTCCTGTTGTAGGATCAGGGCCTTCATATATGGAGGCACTCATAAGGTCCTACGCTCGCCCTGCTAATGAACAGCGTCTTGCGCTACCACCTCTATGTGGAATCATATCTCAAACCAGACTCTCTTCATGTGTAGCTGGTGGACCAAGCTGCCCTCCTTCATCTGAGCTGTTGGCTCCTTCAGTGTGTTTAAGCAGTGTTTGAAGACACTGTTGTTCTGGGAATATCTCTATGATTAATGAGGACTTGGTTTAGAGCTTTTCAATGGTGACGGTCAGTTTTGTAACCTTGTCTGTAACACTCATTTCAAAATAGTCTCCACACTAATGTTTACTCAATTATGTTGACCTCTTTTGTAAGCTGTTTTGGAAAAAAGTGTCTGCTAAATGAATAAATGTAAATGTAAAAGATGAGCCAAGACTAGTGTTGGGTGGGTAACAAAATTCTGACTTCAGCATCAGACCTCAGTACTGATACCAAAACGGTACTGAATCAAATAACGGATGACTCTCCCATCTCCCCAACCTCACAACTACTTTGTATCCAGACTGCATATAGGAACACCTCCCATGTATGCTGCACTCTGCAAAGTATTAGGAGGAGCAGTCAGCAACATGTTTATATGGCTCCTGTCAATCATGGAGAATCCACTGAACAGGATCATCACCAGACAGAGGAGCAGCTTCAGCAACAGACTGCTGTCAATGTCCTGCTCCACTGACAGACTTAGGAGATCGTTCCTCCCTCACACTATGTGACTCTTCAGTTCCACTCAGGGGGGTAAACGTTAACATTATACAAAGTTATTGTCTGTTATACCTGCATTTTTATTACTCTTTAATTTAATATTGTTTTTTTATCAGTATGCTGCTGCTGGGATATGTGAATTTCTCCTTGGGATTGATAAAGTATCTATCTATCTATCTATCTATCTATCTATCTATCTATCTATCTATCTATCTATCTATCTATCTATCTATCTATCTATCTATCTATCTATCTATCTGTCTGTCTGTCTGTCTGTCTGTCTGTCTGTCTGTCTGTCTGTCTGTCTGTCTGTCTGTCTGTCTGTCTGTCTGTCTGTCTGTCTGTCTGTATTAGTTCAAAAAGTGAGGGGTGGTGGTCCCCTTTAGTGATTTGAGCTAAATGTAATAGGTATTTTAAAGTGAAGAGCTTGTTTAGCAAAAACTGGGAAGAGTGCAAGGTGTTTGAAAACTACCACATACGTTTATTTTGTTCCTCCAGTCCATAAAGATGCACACCTCCCTGCTCCATCACACAATCGTGAGCCCCCCAACTCCACCACCTTGTACACTGCACAACACAAAGCATTAAGAGGAGCCTCCAGAATGTTTAAAAGCTGTTCTGCAGTACGTTTATATTGATATATATGCTTGACGGGGGGTGGTAGGTGTCCCCATTAGTTATATGAGTTAGGTGGAGGGGAGTGGGACTTGAAAAGTACCACTTCCTTTTTTTGTTCCCCCCGCCCACAAGCATATGCACTTCCGAAGTACACCGCACTCCACAAAGTATTAAAAGAAGCCTCCCCCTTGGAGTCTTCAGTGTGTTTATATAAGTTTGTACGTTCTTCGGTGCCCAACCCCCAGTTGCGGCCAGAATATTAGTAAAATCTGTAAATGTACAAAAGAAAAATTATTATTTATTATTTATTGGAGTCAATATCATGAAATTTTATAAATATGTAAAAGAAAAATTAATTATTATTTAATGGAGTAAAAATCATGAAATGAGAATAAAATATTTACTCTCTTACCGATTGGAGTATTCCCGTTAAACTGAGGTCCATTATGCTCGATACACGACTTTCTTGATATTTTAGTTAATAATTTAAAAACGGAATAACAATCTCTGCGGTGGGTTGGTTCCCTGCCCAGGGTTTGTTTCCTGCCTTGCGCCCAGTGTTGGCTGGGATTGGCTCCAGCAGACCCCCGTGACCCTGTAGTTAGGATATAGCGGGTTACAAAATGGATGAACGGATGGATGGAATAACAATCTAACAATATCATATTGAAGTTCTATAAATTCTGAAAAGAATGATACCAAACATAAATATGTAGGTTTTCAAATAAGCCCGATTTAAAGTATGACAAAAACATGACATAAAAACGTAACATAAAATCGTTGCACTTTTACGTCCAGCATTTTATATATAGAGAGTAGATTAAGTACACCTGGCTAATCTTGGATTTGACCCCCTTTTGCCTTCAGAAGTGCTGTAATTCTTCACGGTGTAGACTCAACAAGGTGCTGGAAACATTCCTCAGGGATTTTGGTCCATGATAGCATGACGCAGTTGCTGCAGATTTGTTGGCTGCACGTCCATGATGCGAATCTCCTGTTCCTCCACATCCCAAAGGTGCTCTGCTAGATTGAGATTTGAGTACAATGAACTCATTGTCATGTTGAAGAAACCAGTTTGAGATGATCTGAGCTTTATGACATGGCATGTTATCCTGCTGGAAAGTGGCCATCAGAAGATGAGGACACTGCAGTCATAAAGGGATGGACATGGTCAGCAACAATAGTCAGGTAGGCTGTGGCATTTAAACGATGCTCAGATGGTACTAAGGTGCCCAAAGTGTGCCAAGAAAACATCCCCCTCACAATTAAAATACCACCACCACAACCCTGAACCATTGATACAAGACAGGATAGATCCATGTTTTCATGTTATTGATGCCAAATTTTGACCCTACCACCCGAATGTAGCAGCAGAAATCGAGCCTCGTCAGACCAGGCAACATTTTTCCAATCTTCTATTGTTCAACTATGGTTAGCCTGTGCGAACTGTAGTCTCAGTTGCCTGTTCTTAGCTGACTGGAGTGTCATACGATGTGGTCTCCTGCTGTTGTAGCCCACCTGCTTCAAGGTTTGATGTGTTGTGTGTTCAGAGATGCTCTTCTGCACATCTTGGTTGTAATGAGTGCTTATTTGAGTTACTGTTGCCTTTCTATCAGCTTGAACCAGTCTGGCCATTCACCTTTGACCTCTGATATCAACAAGGTATTTTCGTCCAGAGAACTGCCGCTTACTGGATGTTTTCTCTTTCTTTGGACCATTTTCTGTAAACCCTGGAGATGGTTGGGCATAAAAATTCCAGTAGATCAGCAGCTTCTGAAATACTCAAACCAGCCTGTCTGGCACCAAGAGCCATGCCACGTTCAGTCACTTCATCACCTTTCTTCTCCATTCTGATTCTCAGTTTGAGCTTCAGCAGGTTGTCCTGTCATTGTCTACAGGCTTAAATTCATTGAGTTGCTGCCATGTGATTGGCTGATCAGACATTTGCGTTAACAAGCAGTTGAACAGGTGTACTTAAGAAATGGTGTAGCTCAAAGTGCTTTACAAGAAGTAATTCCATGCAAAGCAAAACAAATTAAAATTAGTTAAGAAACATAATGCGTAGATCTCTCTATTTTATATAAAATAATCCTGCGACGAGACGAAATGTTTTGAAGAGACTTTTTGGAAGCCAGTCCTGCGAGATGGAGACTTTTGCCATGAGATTCTTTCAAGTCACGCCCTACTTACAACCATTTTAAACAAGACCACGGTCATCTCACCTGTCAGTCATAAGAATGCTTTTGTCAGACACACTTCCTATGCCCTCAGCTCTTAGTCGTGTGAATGCGAAATGAGTACACGGGCAATCCTAGCAGCGACAAACGATGAAGTCAAATGAATTAACACAGAAATTGTTGATCAGCTACACGGCAAATTGGTTAAATGCGTATCAAAAGACTGTGCTGAAACAGTTGGTGGTGATGGTCCGGAAGCTGAAAACATCAACTTACAATATCACGAAGAATAACTACAACCGTTAACACTGTCTGGTCTTCCACCACACAAATTACTGTTGAAAGAAGCATGTATCGTAATGTTATTGCGTAATTTATGTATGAGTGATGGGCTATGCAATGGGACAAGATTAATTATATTAAAAATTGGTCAAACAATTCTAACATGTAAAATGTTAACAGGCGATAAGAAAGGTAATGTAGTACATATTCCGCAAATAACATTAGACACCAAAGGAAATCTTGATATGCCATTCGTATTAAAACATTAACAGTTTCCCATTAGAAAAGGTTTTTCTATAACAATTAATAAATCTCAGAGTCAAACATTCCAAAAAGTCGTTTCATTTATTAGAGAGAAAGAAACGATATTCACTCATTGGCAGTTATATGTTATGTTGTCACGATGTAAATCCAAACATAGAATCAAAATTCAATGCTATCTTAAAGAAAAGTTAATTCCAAATATTGTTTTCACTGAAGTTTTAAAGTAAAAGTGAAAATAATGCATATGTAACAATTCCCATGAAAATAACAATCTCTTTAACTTGTACATCCGGTTAACCAAACCCAAGGGTTGGAGAGCAAAGCAAGCAGGGGGAAGAGCCCGCTAGTAATATACAAAAAATGATGTACATTTACATAAGACAAATAGCCATCCATCCATCCATCCATCCATCCATTATCCAACCCGCTATATCCTAACTACAGGGTCACGGGAGTCTGCTGGAGCCAATCCCAGCCAACACAGGGCACAAGGCAGGAAACAATCACCGGGCAGGGTGCTAGCCCACTGCAGAGACAAATATATGATTAGGAAAAAACAGAACTCTTAAATATAGAATTTTTATTATTTTTTTAAATCTCTAAATGATTTGTCTATGATAAGTTCAGTCGGCCAGGATGGGCAGAAAAAATAACAAAATTCTAGTTACGATGGAGGAAAAAAAACAAAATCTGCAGGGGTTCCACACCAAAAGACCAGCCAGCCCCTCTGCCTAACATTGTTCTAGGTCATTCTTTGTTTATTCTTTAAAGGGTTCGTCTTAGAGGATGAGGTGCAGTGGGTCTCAAGGCAGGTTGGGGAATCAACAATCAAACATCACAGGCGGCTGCACAGGACTTTAATAAGGTGCTGGTGGAGCAGAACGTCACCACAAAAGGACTGGAAAGGAAAACTGACAAAAGTAAAACAAATTATAAAGATTGTAGATTCATTGAAGAGTATGTTGAATAGATTAGATTTGATAAACTTTATTAATCCCAAAGTAAAATTCATATGCATACAGCAGCAGAAACATAAAAAAACAAGTATACAGACCCAGAGGACAGATAATACAGCCAATCAATCAATAAATAAAAATAAACAAATAAATGTATACTGTGAAAAATTTACAAAATGAACTTGAAGGGCACATCTGGTGGAAGCATTGAATTGCCAGATAACAGTGGGCAGAAAAGACCCCCAGAGGCACTTCTTAGCACATGAGGGTGGAATGAACCTGAGGCTAAAAGTGTTCCAAGAGAGCCCCTGCTGGTGGGGATGGAGGAGATTTTTCATGATGGCATCAAATTTTGCTACCATCCTCTTTTCCATAACAGCATCCAAACTGTCCAGGGTTTGGCCCAGTCAAGGCGCAGGCTTTCTTGATAAGTTTTTTCAGGACTTGTTCTTCTTCTGACCTTCCCTGGAGTTTGCAATGTTGAACTCCACACTGGCTACTATGGACTGGTAGAACATTTCCAGTAGTTTGCTGCACACATCAAAAGACCGGAGTCTCATCAGGATGACCAGTCTGCTCTGACCCTTCTTGTATGGCGCCACTGCGTTGTCAGACCAGTCCAGTTTGTTTATTATGTGTAGCTCTGCATCCCTTCCACCCCTTTCACCTGAATAGTGACTGGTGGTCTCGGAAGTTCCTTGGCATACCAGAAGTCCATCATCAGCTCTTTTGTCCTGCTGATGTTGAGTTGCAGGTTGTTGTCCCTGCACCACAAGACCTCCACAAGAGTCCTCCACAACCTTCCTGTACTCTTCTGAAAATTTTTGCAGGTAGTAAGCGCTGGTATTTTACTGTTCTATGAGTGTCTAGTTTATTAAGGGTTGAACTAAACTATAGTTACGAGAAATGACAGCAAATATATAAAAGGGGTTGTGGGCTGAGAGTTTTCCTTGGTGATTCGAGACTGATGTAAATCATACTGTATATTAAATTGAAGTACTGAAGACCGTCCCCATTTGGAGGTCCGAGCTATCTAATGTGATGGATGGCCGTCTAAATATTCCGGCCCACCCCTCCAGGCCGCCAGGTGGAGCTCTCCCGACAGCATGGAGGTTCCCCGAATTCCAGCAGGGCCTCATGGACCTTGCAGTTTGTATGCGCAGCCCTGCTGGATACCATGGGGGCCACCGGGAGTCGCTGTAGGGGCGCTATCAGACTGTTATGTGCCCTATAACCTGGAAGTACGTCCTGGTCACATGAACAGGAGAAATGACGTACTTCCAGGTTGAAGAAAAGAACTTTTACCCTGACCCGGAAGTAATAAGGACTTGTGGACTGTTGGACAGGAACACCTCCGGGTCAGGGGGTATAAAAGGACTCTGGGAAAGCCCAGACACTGAGCTGAGCTGGGAGGAAGGGTGGCAAAGTGTCTGGGAGAGGAGGATTGGTATTTGTAGAGTGTTTATTGATTATATGAGTAGTGTGGAGTGGAGGGTGCTTTCTGCACTGTATTATTATAAAAATAAAGAGTCTTGGACTTTTACCTGGTGTTTGGCGCGGTACCTGAGGGTTCAAGAGGTCGATAACAGCCTCTACTGCTACACTAATAAATGACTGAGTGTGAGGTGCTTGAAAACTAACATTTACTTCTAGCAAGTCCATCCATCCATCCATCCATTTTCCAACCCGCTGAATCCGAACACAGGGTCACGGGGGTCTGCTGGAGCCAATCCCAGCCAACACAGGGCAGGAAACAATCCTGGGCAGGGTGCCAACCCACCACAGGACACACACAAACACACCTACACACCAAGCACACACTAGGGCCAATTTAGAATCGCCAATCCACCTAACCTGCATGTCTTTGGACTGTGGGAGGAAACTGGAGTGCCTGGAGGAAACCCACGCAGACACGGGGAGAACATACCCACTGCGCCACCGTGCCGTCCCTTCTAGCAAGTAAATTATCAAAATGCTTGTACCTGTACCATTTTAAAAATTGCCTTTTTCTGTACCAGTATACTATGCAACCCTAGCTGACACTGTACCTGAACTCACCATATCTGGAATTCATTCCTATGGCCACAGTTTGGATTTTTGAAACTCTGCCGAAATTCACGTGATTAGTCATCCTCTGCAATTATCAGCCGTGTAATCTAACATCCTCAGTGTGACAATATGCAGCAACAGCAGTCGTTAAGTGTGACATTCCCTCTGACTCAAAGCCATGTGGAGTGCTGTTGTCCTAACGTGCACGTCTTTGGTATTTAATTGAAAAGCAGGAACATTTGGGAATATATATATATATATATATATATATATATATATATACATATATATATAAAATCCCTATGTGCGTCCAGGTGTCCGTGTGTGGGTGTCTTCTGGTGAAGTGCGCATGCGCGGGGCACGGTGCGATGCGCGATATTACTGTCAGAGAAAGTTAGAGGCGTTTTACGGAAATACAAACCAGTATTACTGCAAGAGGAAATTAAAGGTACGCAATACAGTGACGCATATTACAGCCACATACAAGCCAGTATTACTGTCAGAGGAGATTAAAGGCATATTACCGACGCGCACGCCTGTATTACCGCCAGAGAAAATTAAAGGTATATTACGGACGTACAAACCAGCGGACGAACAAGACGGTATCCTTCAATAAGGGCACGCACATAAAGGCGAGCCTCAAAAGGGCGACCTCAATTGGGTGCAGCAAATAAAGGCGCGCGTAAATAAAGATCTGCACCTTTGTTGCTCTTCACATATTCCAGAGCCATTTGAACTAAATTATCTACGAACGCCTTTATTCGCCGCGCTCAATTGAGGTCGCCCTTTTGAAGCTCACCTTTTTGTGCGCGCCCTTATTGAATAGAGCCGTACAAGACAGTATTACTGTCACAGAAAATTAAAGGCACACAATACACGGCGGCAGCCTACGAAGAACGGTCAGCTCAGTAAGTAAACATCAACAAAAGAAAGGCTGAAAGAAAGAAAAATACGACCAACAAAAAGAATGAGGTCAAAGTCCCTTGCCATTTAATATAGACTGTTCCTACTAATGTTTATGCACTACTGTTCTAGCGCCCGTTATTGTAACGGGCTAAATGACTAGTATATATATATATTGACAAGGAAATGAAACTGTAAACTCCACATAGTCAGTGGGATTTGAATGCAGAACATATGATTTGAGGTGGTAGTGCTAACAGCCAAATCACTGATAAAGAAAAGAAAAAGGTTTCAAAAATGAATGAAACTTTTATGGTCTTAACACATTATGTCATCACATCGAGTTCAATTTCCCATCACGGTTTTCTCACTTATTAAGGAAACATAATATAACATTCTTAAAACACGCTTAACCAATTTCAAGGTCTTGGTAGGGCTGCAGTTTGTACTGGCAGAACTGGGCATGAGGCAGGAATAGCTTTAGACAGGATGCCAATCCATTGCAGTGCTGTTTGAGTAAAATTATTAGGAAATTTTATTTAAATTAATTAATTATTTATGAAAAATCTCGGCAAAAACTACAGTGGCACAGTACAAGGAGACCAGAGTTCAAGTCCTGTGTACTCGCTACATGGAGTTTGCCTATTCTTCCCATGACCATGCGGGTTTCCTTTGACTGTCCAAAGACATGTGGGTTTAGTGGGTTAGATATGCCAAATTGCCCCCTGATTATGGGTGGGTGTGGTCCCAATGTGATGGGCTGCCATGCTGTCGAACAAATGTTCCAGCCTTGCACCTGATAGTTTCCAGCATAGGCTACACCTTCTTTGTGATTTTCATTATGGAAGGACTCGGATATACCACACAGGCTCAAATTTACGGCAGATGAAATGTAATGTGGGTAAATGTAAAGTGTTGCATGTAGGAAGTAAAGATATTAGGTTTGAATACACAATGGGAGGGCTGAAAATGGAAAGTATACCTTGTGAGAAGGAGTCGTAGTGGACTTGACACGATCAACTGGCAGACAGTGTTCAGAAACCATTAAGAAGGCTAAGAGAATGTTAGGTTATATAGCGCCTTGATGTGTGGAGTACAAGCCCAAGGAGGTTCTGCTCAAGCTTTATAACACACTGGTGAGGCCTCATCTGGAGTACTGGGTGCAGTTTTGGTCTCCAGACATGAAAAAGGACATAGCAGCACTAGAGAAGGTCCAGAGAAGAGCAACTAGGCTGATTCCAGGGCTACAGGGAATGAGTTATGAGGAAAGATTAAAAGAGCTGAGCCTTTACAGTTTAAGCAAAAGGAGATGAAGAAGTGACCTGATTGAAGTGTTTAAAATTATGAAGGGAGTTAGTGCAGTGGATTGAGATGGTGACTTTAAAATGAGTTCACGGGCACACAGTTGTAATCTTGTGAAGGGTAAATGTCATAGAAACATTAGTAAGTTTTTCTTCACACAGAGAACCACAGACACTTGGAATAAGTGACCAAGTAGTGTGGTGGACAATAGGACTTTAGGGACCATCGAAACTTGACTTGATGTTATTTTGAAAGAATTAAATGGATAGGACTGGCGAGCTTTGTTATGCTGAATGGCCTGTTCTCGTCCAGATTGTTCTAATGTTTTAATGATCCTACCCTAGATAAGTGGGTGTAGAAAATGAATGGATTAAAAAATGTATTTTAATGAAGTGTTTTATGTTTAATGTTCCTTTATTTTTCTTACTTTTTTGTTGAAGTCAAGTTCCAAAATCATGCTGCTAACCTCCATATTTTTACATTGTGAGAACTGCCAGGAAGGGCAATTTATTCAGGGCTGCTGTGAGTGAAAGTCCGCGTTGGTAGCCTCTTGATTTACAATCCTAACATGACCTGCCCAAACCATAAACCTCATATAGATTGTAATTGTCAGAAAAAGTCAGCTTTATTTAAACAATGAAATAATATATAAAGAATATGCAAGTAATGCCCTATTTTGTAATTTTAGTACTAGCTTACTCTTTACATTACCTGAGTTTTTAAAATTTGTTACCAAAAATGACTTACAGATAACAAAAAGAGTGTAACTCTGACAGTTAATTAGCTTGCTGCTTTCTGCTAACCATGTCTTCCATGAGCCTTCTGCTCATGGCCATAAGACTGGGACGGTCAACACTAATGCATCCATTCTGAGTTAAATTTTCAAAGTATATATACACTCATTGAACAAATTGTTAGGAACACCTGCTCATCCATTCAGTTATCTAATCAGCCAATCATGTGTCAGTAGTGCAATGTCTAAAATCCTGCTGATACCAGTCAGGAGCTTCAGTTAACATTTACACCAGACACCAGAATGAGGAACAAATGTGATCCCAGTGGTTTCATACGTTACGTGATTGCTGGTTTGCATATTTCTGTAACTGCTGATCTTCTGAGACTTTCACACAGAAGGGAAAAAATAAGGGGACAAACCCCCTGAAACAAGCATAAGCTGAAGATGGCTGCAGTAGAGACTTGGAAGAGAATCGCCAGAGAAGATCTTCAGTACCTGGTGATGTCTACAAAAAACAAGAATAAAACCAATGGAGACATCAGTGAAACCTTAGGATGACCAAACTCAACTGTCTGGAATATCATGAAGAAAAAAGAACATACTGGTGAGCTCAGTAATCACAAAGGGACTGGTAGGCCAAGGAAGACCTCCACTGCCGATGACAGAAGAATCCTCACTATGGTCAAGAAAAAACAACAAACGGCTGTCTGAAAGATCAGAAACAGCCTTCAGGGGGCCAATGTGTGAGTGTCAGAGACGACTATCAGCAGAAGACTCAATGAACAGAAACATAGAGAACACACTTTGAAGATGAACACCACAAAAACAAGATGGCCAGATTACAGTTTGTGAAAAAGGACTTCAAAGAGCCTGCAGAATTCTGGGAAAAGGTCTTGAGGACAAACAAGACAAAGATGAACCTCATCAGAGTGATGACAACAGCAAAGTGTGGAGATGAAAAGGAACTGGCCAAGATCCAAAGTAGGCCACCTCATCTGTTAAATATGGCGGTGCTGGAGGTGTTATGGCTTGGGCATGTATGGCTGCCACAGGTCCTAGCACACTTCTCTTCATTGGTGATGGAAGTGCTGATGCCGCTCAATGAATTCTGAGAAACATCTGATCTGCTCAAATTCCAGTAAACGTTTCCAAACTTACAACAAGGTAATGATCCAAACACACTGCATGGCCAACAGAGGAGTTTTTCAAAGCTACAAAATGGAAGATTCTTGAATGGCCAAGCCAGTCACCCTATTTAATTCCAATTTAGCAGGCCTTCCACATGCTGAAGAGAAAATTGAAGGGAACAAGCCCCACCTCGAAACAAGCTAGAGCTGAAGATGGTTGCATGAGAGGCTCGGCAGAGCATCACCAGAGAAGATCCTCAGCTTCTGGTGACATCTATGAATCGTAGACTTCAAGAAGCTATTACATGCTGGGATATGTGACAAAGTCCTAAATGTTATGGCTTTACTAGACCTGCCATTGCTGTGTCCCTGTGCCCTGAAATGGGGGGACTGTGTGTAGCGGTATGACTAAAATGTCTCTAAATCCCCTTTTGTGAAAGTCTGCCGTGTGCACTTTAATCACAATGTCTGAATTGTTTGATGGTGCAGGGAGGGAAAGCGAGGAAAATGTGTCTTTGTGTCAAAGAATATGGAGGGCGCTATATCATTTTTTCACTGGTGTAAATTGTATGGAAAAATAAGTGCATTATCTAAAAAGCAGTGCCAATGTTTTTGGCCACAACTACATATACAGTCCATGCATCTCTGGGGTCCGAGAATTATAAGCGTTTCCCTTAAATTCTCATGTAAGCACTTCACAGCTTCATATCTCTTGATCTGAGCTGTTTCCTAATTCTTAATGAAAGTTATGTGATATTTCAGCATATGCATACAGACGCACTGCTAATGTAATTCAAGTCATGTACAGTACTGTGGCCGGACCCCCTGTGATTTAATATACGTTGTCAGCTCAAGTCAATGTATTGTTTAAGCCCCAGACTGAATGCTTAATGCAGATGCTTGTGACAGTTGAAGCTTGAAAGTAACTGGCTTTGTAGAATGGAGCTACAGATGGTATTTGTCTTAATTATTTATGGACTCTGTGCTTTTGTTGGACCAAATTATTTTTAGAGAGGTTTCTTATTTTAAGAGAGATGAGTTCTATACTCTTTAACACTTAATGCATCTCTAAGTTTGAATTTCCAACGACAATATAGAAATCTGTGTGGTAAGTTTTGCGCTCTCCCTAAAAGCATTTTTCAGGTAAAAAAAAAAATCATTAAATAATTGAGAAGGCTGAAAGAAACCTTTGTGATTTTTAAAAAATTAATGATTCTCCGAGAGATCAGCTGTGGTAAGATTTTATTTTATTTTTCTAAATGAAAAGAACACTTTTGCTTTTTGATGAAAGGGCAATTTCAGTTCATCCATCTATTTGTTATAAAAATAATGATTTAATCTATTTTATTGCTAAATGGACCTGGGTCTGTTCCCGTTGTATTGGAAACAAGGTAGAAAACAGAATGAAGTGGTGTCCCTCAGGGGTGAGTACTGGGGCCGCAGCGCTTTTTGATACACATAAATGATCTGGACAGGAATAAAATCGACAAGTTGCTTAAAGTTTGCAGATGATGCCAAGCTAAGATAAGGTAGAATCTGTTAAATTGTTACTTAGGGGCTTGGATATCATACCGGATTAAGCAGATTTGTGGCAGATGAAATTTAATGTAAGTAAATGTAAAGTATTATACATAGGAAGTAAAAATGTGAGGTTTAAATACACAATGGGAAATCCAAAACTGGAAAGTACTCCTTATTAAAGGACCTCAAATTTTTGGTGGACTCATCACCGTGAGAATCCATACAGTGTAGGGAATCCATCCATCCATCCATCCATCCGTCCTCTTCCGCTTATCCGAGATCGGGTCGTGGGGGCAGCAGATTGAGCAGAAATGCCCAGACTTCCCTCTCCCTGGCCACTTCTACTAGCTCTTTCAGGGGAATCCCATGGAATTCCCAGGTCAGCCAAGAGACATAGTCCCTCCAACGTGTCCTGGGCCTCCTCCCAGTTAGACATGCCCAGAAGACCTCATCAGGGAGGTGTCCAGGAGGCATCCTGATCAGACGGCTGAGCCACCTCATTTCACTCCTCTCGATGCGGAGGAGCAGTGGCTCTACTCTGAGCTCCTCCTGGATGACCAAGCTTCTCACCCTATCTTTAAGGGAAAGCCCAGACACCCTGCGGAGGAAACTCATTTTAGCCACTTGTATTCACAATCGCATTCTTTCGGTCACTACCCACAGCTCATGAGCATAGGTGAGGAGTATAGATCGACTGGCAAATTGAGAGCTTTGCCTTTCGGCTCAACTCCTTTTTCACCATGACAGACCAATGCAGAGCCAGCATAACTGTGGACACCGCACTGATCAGCCTGTCAATCTCCCGCTCCATTTTTCTATCACTCGTGAACAAGACTCCGAGATAATTGAACTCAGTTGTGTAGAGAAGATATTAGGTTCAAGTCCCATGTGAGGTCATGCTTAAGTTATTTAACACACTAGGTAGGTAGGCATCACCTGGAGTATTGTGCTCAGTTTTGGTCTTCATGTTCTTCTTCCTCTTGGAATAGTGAGGATGCAAGGAGAAGAGTTGGTGAAGGTAGATGAGTTTGAATACTTGGGATCAATAGTACAGTGTAATGGGGATTGTGGAAGAGAAGTGAAAAAGAGAGTACAGGCAAGGTGGAATGGGTGGAGAAGAGTGTCAGGAGTGATTTGTGACAGACGGGTAACAGCAGGAATGAAAGGGAAGGTCTTGTGATGGATGGCCGGCGAGAGTTTCCGGCCCTCACCCCCAGGCCGCCAGGTCCAGCAGGGCCTCATGGACTTTGTAGTTTTTATGCACAGCCCTACTGGATACCTTGGGGACCACCGGGAGTCGCTGTAGGGAGGCTCGTGGACTCGTATGTGCCCTATAACCTGGAAGTACGTTCTGGTCACGTGAACAGGAGAAATGACGTACTTCCAGGTTGAAGAAAAGGACTTTTACCCTGACCCGGAAGTAATAAGGACTTGTGGACTATTGGGCAGAAACACCTCTAGGTCAGGGGGTATAAAAGGACTCTGGGAAAGCGCAGACGCTGAGCTGAGCTGGGAGGTAGGGTGGCGAAGTGTCTGGGAGAGGAGGATTGGTATTTGTAATTGGTTTATTGATTTATATGAGTAGTGTGGAATGGAGTGTGCTTTGTGCATGGTATTATTATTTAATAAATAATAATTGTACTTTTACCTGGTGTTTGGAGTGGTACCTGAGGGTTCAAGAGGTCGATAAATACCTCAGCTGCTACAGTCTATAGGACAATAGTGAGACCAGCTGTGTTATATGGACTGGAGACGGTGGCACTGACCAGAAAGCAGGAGACAAAGCTGGAGGTGGCAGAGTTAAAGATGTTAAGATTTGCATTTGGTGTGATGAGGATGGACAGGATTAGAAAAAAGTACATTAGGGGGTCAGCTCAGGTTGGACGGTTGAGAGACAAAGTCAGAGAGGTGAGATTGCATTGGTTTGGACATGTGCAGAGGAGAGATGCTGGGTATATTGGGAGAAGGATACTAAGAATAGAGCTGCAGAGGAAAAGAGGAAGGCCCAAGAGAAGATTTATGGTTGTGGTCAGAGAGGACATGAAGGTGGTGGGTGTAACAGAGCAAGATGAAGAGGACAGGAAGATATGGAAAAAGATGATCCGCTGTGGCAACCCCTAATGGGAGCAGCTGAAAGAAGAAGAAGATTCTTCTTCCTCTTCATCTTTTCCCACTTCTTTGTGGGGTCAATGTGCTTGATCAACCTTCTCCACAGAGTTTGGTCCTGCATCTCCTTCCCAGTTAGGCTCTTTTTCCTTTAGATCTTCTTTTACTTTATCCATCCACCTCTGCTTTGGCTTTGTCCACATACTCTTTGTTTCTTCTCTTCACATGGTCATACCACTTCAACCTACTTTCCTGCACTTATTTAGACATCTCTCCCACTTTTGTTGTACCACCATGAACATCCATACAATGTGCAGAATGGGATGTTAGGTTAAATATCATAATGTGCGGAGTACAAGTCAAGGGAGGTTATGCTTAAGTTATTTAACCCACTAGGGAGGCATCACCTGGAGTATTGTGGTCAGTTTTGCCTTCTTCTTCATGTTTAGGGTTGATGTGCCTGATCAACCTTCTCCATTCAGCTCGGTCCTGCACCTCCTCAACACTCAGTCTCATTTCCTTCAAATCTTCTTTTACTTCTACAGAGAAGAATGGCAAAAAGCCCCCCTAATCCTGGTGGTGAGGAGCTTGGCACGTCAAGCCCAAGAAACCTCCAGACTGAAATGCCTGAACACTTATCAATATGAGATTTCATTCGTTTTTTTTAAAATAAATTTGTTCATATTTCTAAAGTACGGTTTTCGCTTTGTCATTCTGGGGTAGTGAGTGTTGCTTGATGAGAGAAAAAAATAATTTAAATGATTTTAGCACAAGTCTGCAATGTAACAAAACGTGAAACATTGTGAATCCACTGTGTATGCATATGAAGGACGATTGTTTGTTTTTTTGCCTGCACTTGCTGAGATCTCTCTTCTTATTGCAGAGAAGCCATCAACGCTCTTTGTTTCTTGCACTCAAGTCTGTAAAGAGGAAGGAATCCGTGCAGAAGTTTGTCCTAAACCGTTCTGGCAGCAAATCACTGCATGCTACGGAGGAATATTGTGCTGAGCAATATCAAGAGCTTTTCATTTTTGATAGATCTCAGCTCTGTGAATTCCTCACTTATAAATTATGAAAGCACAATAATAATAAAACAAACAAAAATAATCTATGCAATATCAAGAGAATATTGTATTTTAGCTTAAAGGTATATCTGCGTGACAAAATACCTACTTATTTTCATTAAATATGTTCTTGTTTTATGTGCTGTAATATTTAAGTGAACTCATTAGTACTTGCTCACATCTACTCACCTAGCCTAACATCACACACTCACTGTCTTCCAGCCAACCATCCATCCATCAGTTTTCCTAACCAGCTTATCCAGGGCAGGGTCGCAGGGACAACAACTGAACAGGGAACCAGGACTCCTTGAACACACACACACACACACACACACACACACACACACACACACACACACACACACACACACACACACACACAGGCTAGTTTAACAACACCGGCTCACCTAACTTCCATGTCTTTTGACTGTGGTAGGAAACCCACCGAACAGGGAAAGAACATGCAAACTCCACAGAAGGATCAACTGGGTATCATAGATAGATAAAATAAAGCTCGCCAGTCCTATCCACTTAATTCCTCCAACATAACATCAAGTTGAGATTTGAAAATCTCTAAAGTCCTCCTGTCTACCACACTACTTGGTCACTTATTCCATGTGTCTGTGGTTCTCTGTGAAATGAAAAACATCCTAATGATTGTGCAAATCTACCCTTAACAAGTTTCCAACTGTGTCCCCGTGTTCTTAAACTCATTTTAAGGTCACCCTCTCAATCCACTCTGTTCCTTCATAATTTTAAACACTTCAGTCATGTCTTTTCGTAAACTCATTTTGTTTAAACTGAAAAGACTTCCCACATAACTCATCCCCTGTAGCCCTGGAATCAGCCTGGTTGCTCTTCTCTGGAACTTTTCCATTGCTGCTATGTCCTTTTTGAAGCCTGGAGACCAAAACTGCACACAGAAGTCCAGATGAGGCCTCACCAGTGTGTTATAAAGCTTGAGCTGAACCTCCTGTGAATTGCACTCCACATATCAAGGCGCTATATAGCATAACATTCTGTTAACCTTCTTAATGGCTTCTGAACACTCTCTGGAAGTCAATAGCTTAGAGTCCACTATGACTCCTAAATCCTTCCCATAAGGTGTACTCTTGATTTTCCGACCGCCCATTGTGTATTCAAACCTCACATTTTTACTTCCTACGTGTAATACTTTACATTTACTGACATTAAATTGCTTCTGTCACAAGTCTGCCCAAGCCTGTATGCTGTCCGAGTCCCTCTGTAATGATATAATGGATTCCAAATTATCTGCTAATCCACCTATCTTGGTATCATCTGCAAACTTAACAAGCTTGTTATTTATATTCCTATCCAAATCATGTATATATTAAAAATGTCTGCAGCCCCAGCACTGACCCCTGATGAACACCACTCTTAACATCATTCAATTCTGATAAGGTTCCTTGCACCATCACCCTCTGCTTCCTGTGTCTGAGCCAATTTTTGTATCCATCCACACCCGACACTCCCAGTTCTTTAAGTATGATGCGCAACCTCTCATGTGGCACCTTATCAAGTGCTTTCTGAAAGTCCAGATAAAATAATATCATATGCACAACTCTTGTCATATCCTTTTCTTGTTTCTTCATAGAATTCAAGCATGTTAGTAAAACACAACCTTCCTCCTCTGAACCCATGATGACTATGCAGTAAAATCCCTGTCCTTGCCAGGTATCACTCAATGTTTTCCTTAATAATTCCTTCCATTCATTTCCTGTGATACGCGTTAAATTTATTGGCTTATAGTTGCTTGGATCTCCCCGGTCACCCTTTTTATATAATGGGATATTTGACATTTCCAAGTCCTTTGGAATTTCTCCTGTGCACGGTGACTTCCTAAAAATATGCATCGTGGGTTTATATATTGTATGTACTCACTAACCTTCTTAAGAATTTGAGAATAAATACTATCTGGTCCTGGTGATTTGTTTGATTTCAGCCTATTTAATCTGAGCAGCTCTTCTCCCTCTACAATTTCCAAATCACTCAATGCCTCCTTAGTAGCCCCTGTTACCACTGGGAGGTTATCTACTTCCTCACCTCAGAAAAGACCTCAGAAAAATACGAGTTTAGATTATTTCACTGTCTGTATTTTTTAATTCCCCTTTACTATTTCTGATGCACTTCACCTCCTCCTTGACTGTTCCTTTACTATAAAAATACTGAAAGAATCTTTCACCCTATCTGCTATATTCCTCTCAAACTGCCTTTAAGCTTCCTTAATATCCATATGCATGGTTGCCGTCATTTTTCTCATAAGCTTTATGCATCCCTCACAATGCAGGTAATGTGCCTCATTCGGGACTCCATGAGCGACCGCTCATTCAACACAAAGTCAAACCAACGGTACCCAAGGATTTTCCGGAGAGACACAGTACCAAAGGAGTCCAGTCTTCGTCTCAGGTCACTGGATAGTGTCCATTATCTCGCAACCATATAACAAGACTGGAAAGCACCAGTAGATATCGGGAGCACCACACACCCCTTTCCAGCGACCTCATGACCCCCCATGTTCTCCCAATCCATCTACTGACTTCATAGGAAGAGTCACCAGAGACATGAATGTCACTGCCAAGGTAAGTAAACCTCTTGACTCAGTCGACACTCTCTCCACAGACAGACACTGCTGATGGCCGTGCCCAAAGGTCATTAAAGGCCTGGATCTTGGTTTTTATCCAGGACACTCGCAAGCCCAGACACTCAGACTCCTCGCTTAGTCTCTCAAGCGCCCCAATCAGAGCCTCCATTGACTCCACGAAGATCACAGCATCATCAGCAAAGTCAAGATCCGTGAATCTTTCTTCACCAACAGATGCCCCACAGTCGCTGGACCCCACGACCCTGCCCAACACCCAGTCCATACAAGCATTGACAAGAGTAGCAGCAGAACACCCCCTGACGAACCCCAGAATCAACTGGGAAAAACGCAGAGGTTCTGCCGCTACTCAGCACAGCACTCACAGTACCAGTGTACAGGCTGGCCAAGATATCCAGCAACCTCGAGGGGATCCCGCGAACCCTCAGGATGTCCCACGGGGCAGCTCGATCAACTGAGTCAAACGCTTTATGAAAATTGACAAAGGCTGCAAAGAAACTCTGCCGATATTTGCGTTTGCGCTCCATGAGAACCCTTATTGCTAGGATGCGGTTGATGGTAAACTTCTTAGGTGTAAAACCAAACTGTTCTGGTTGCTGGTAGGTAAGCAAGTGAGCACGGATCCTATTGAGGATGACCCTAGCAAGGACCTTACCCGGCACAGAGAGCAGTGTTATCCCCTGTAGTTGCTGCAATCCAGGTGATCACCCTTCCCTTTCCATATAGGGACAACAAGTCCCATTTTCCAGTCAGTTGGGATGATGCCAGTCTCCCAAATGGAAGCAAAGATTGCTTGCAATGCCAGGAGGACAGCCTTACCAGCTGCCTGGAAAAGTTCACCCCAGATACCACAGATCCCTGCAGCCTTTCCTCCCCTCAGCTGGTTCACCACCTCTGCAATCTAAGTGAGATTGGGTGGTTCACAGCTAATTGGAGGATCAGCCTCAAGAACCGTGGACCCAGAGATATCCAACGTCCTAGCCAGAGGGTCAGCTTTGAACAACTGCTCTAAGTAGCCAGCCCAGCGGGTCACAACTGCAGTGTCATCCGTAAGGACCGTTCCATCAGCCGCCCTAACTGCGACTCTCCAAGGAACAGATTTGTATGTGCGTAATGCTTCAATTCCTCTATAAGCAGGACGTGGGTTGCTAGACCACAGATGGTGTGTCACTTGCTCACAGATTCCTCTTTATCTGCCCTCAGAGCCCTCACAGCTGTCCTTCTCAGTTCCCGGTACAGACCAGAATTGCCTTTGAGCCATGCGCTGTGACTCCTCTCGATGATATCCAGGGTGCACTGCAAGATGGAACACCGGTAACACCAACACAACCCTCAGCAACCTTCAGGGTCTTGTCACGGAAGGTCTCCCACATCACATTAGGACAATGTGTGCAACATATAAACTGTAGAAAAACCCAAGTTCAGGGAAAAAATGTTGGAACACCAACCCTTTTGTCCTGTTTAACTCTTTGAAACAAAAAATAAACTCTGTCTCCCTCTGGGGTGGTACTACCTTAGGAGAGTATGGAAGGTGACCCACTGATGTGCGTGCATGATTATATAAGTGTATATAAAGATAGATATACTTTGATGGACTGGCATTTTGCCTGGGATGGAAAATCGATTACCTGTGTGGCAAAGGCGCTATATAGGCGTCGACCTGACACAGACTGACAACGGAGGCACATTAAATGAAACAAAAAAGTTTATTTTTTTCAGCTGGGGGCCACGTCTTCCCTGTGTCCCTCAGCCCTAACACAGAATCAAAACACACAAAAGCACAAAGCAAAACACCACCACAAAACACTCTTCTTTCTCCTCCACTCCTTCAAGACAACGTCGTCCTCCTCCTCCTGACTTTGGCGCCCGGAGGGGTGACTGTCGGCTCCTTTTATAGCCCACCCGGAAGTGCTTCAGGTGCTCATTGACCTGCTTCCGGATGCACCTCCGGGTGTGGCTGCATTCCTGCCCAGATGGGCTCGTTAGGCTGTATAGCTCCCCCTGGTGGTGGCCACGGAGCCCAACAGGAATGAGCTCCGGTGTTCCAAAATATTGATCCTGATGCAACCCAGGGGGGCTGCCACCAAGTGTTCCGGGAGACGAAGTGTGCATCCCATGGCTGCTCCCCCTGATCCAGTGTCAAAGGTGCGTCCCGATCGGGTATGGGTCCCGGCCATCCGCCACACCTGGTGTAGTGGATGGCCGGGGCCCTTGCCTGGCTAGGATGCCTCTTCTTTATATGGTCTTGGGGAACAATCATGGACAGAACAGTTTCTCCCCCTTGACACTAGATGGCAGCCCCCATGGGTGGCAGTGGTGTCTCAGGTTCCCGCAGGGCTCCATGGGAGATGGAGTCCTCTACAACCCTGTTGGGATCCAGGGGTGCCGACAGGGGGAGCTGCAGTTGTTCCTGAGCCTGTGTGGGTGGCTCTTCAGCCACACACGGAAGTGCAGCCAGAAACAGGTCATCAAACACCTGGAGCACTTCCGGGTGGGCTATGAAAGGAGCCAGCAGCCACCACTCTGTGGAGGAGAACGAGAAAGATAGATAGATAGATAGATAGATAGATAGATAGATAGATAGATAGATAGATAGATAGATAGATAGATAGATAGATAGATAGATAGATAGATAGATAGATAGATAGATAGATAGATAGATAGATAGATACTTTATTAATCCCAGGGGGAAATTCACATATTCCAGCAGCAAAAAATATTAAATTAAAGAGTAATAAAAAAATGCAGGTAAAAAAAAAAACAGACAATAACTTGAATAATGTTCAACGTTTACCCCCTCTGGTGGAATTGAAGAGTCGCATAGTTTGGGGGAGGAATGATCTTCTCAGTCTGTCAGTGGAGCAGGACAGTGACAGCAGTCTGTCGCTGAAACTGCTCCTCTGTCTGGAGATGACACTGTTTAATGGATGTAGTGGATTCTCCATAATTGATAGGACCCTGCTGAGCGCCCTTCGCTCTGCCACAGATGTCAAACCGTCCAGCTCCATGCCAACAATAGAGCCTGCCTTCCTCACCAGTTTGTCCAGGCGTGAGGCATCCTTCTTCTTAATGCTGCCTCCCCAGCACACCACTGCGTAGAAGAGGGCACTCGCCACAACCATCTGATAGAACATCTGCAGCATCTTACTGCAGATGTTGAAGGATGCCAGTCTTCTAAGGAAGTACAGGCGGCTCTGTCCTTTCTTGCACAGAGAATCAGTATTGGCAGTCCAGTCTAATTTATCGTCCAGCTGCACTCCCAGGTATTTATAGGTCTGCACCCTCTGCACACAGTCACCTCTGATGATCACGGGGTCCATGAGGGAATTGAAAGGAAGAGAAGTATTGTGATTGTCATTGGGATAGTGCTTATTGGGACTATTGTTGTGCCTGTAGGAATGGGGAAGACATTGCCCACAGGCAAAGAAAAGAAAATAAAAACTTGTGTTTTTGTAAGTGTGCTTCCCGTGTCTGTCTGTGTTGGGTAAAGCTCTGGTTTAGCGCCATCTACTGTCACATTGGTCAGGAAGCCTTTGACAGAGTGTGTCAGTGAATGGGCATCCTGGCTCAGATGGTTTATGTTCCCTTTCCCAGTAGGAACAATATTATAGAAGGACGGGTTGGCTTTATCCCTCAGGTGTACCTTCATTTTGGACACCATCATGAGACTGGTATTTCTAGAGGGAACTCCTGAACACTAAAGGGTGCTCTTTAAGGCTCGGCTGATGGATGGAGATTCCATCTAACCCAGAAGTGCTTCCTCACTAGAGTGCTGGCACCTTGGAAGTACTCCCTGGGTCTGCGTTAAAAGGAGTCCTCCATCCAACCTAGACCAGGTGGAGTCGGGAGAGGAGAAGGATAATGCTTGCCTGGAATGGAGTGGAGGAGAAAATGAAGAAAAGGAAAGAAAAAGATTTGTACTGGTGAGGAATTGCAGAAGAAACCTGTAGTACAGTATTTTCTGTAATTAAAAAAAAGTTTATTTAAACCCAGGAATGTCTTTCCTCTGGTTCTGTCTGGGGTTTGGGGGCCCTGCTGCGCCCCCTACAGACCAAAATACATAGGGTGTACAAAGGCCAAAGTAATTAGCCGCACATCTTAACGCCAGAATTAATCACTGTTTACCTCTGAGAGATTTGCTGCTTTGATTTTTAACATATTGTCAGAATGTCAGCCACTACAGTCAGTAGGCAGTCCTAAGCTTAAGAGCTTATTTGTTTTATGTCAGTCTGAAAATTGACTTTTTTACTTGGCATGAAAGCAGTTGTGGCTGCAGGTAATAAAATTAGGACAAGAGTTAAGGAAGAGTAAATAGAAAAGACCGGAGATTTGCTCCTAATTGAGAGGGCATGTTACCCTGAAGGAAAAGGACAGAATTTAAGGGGCTTTCTACAGACAGGAAAGGGGGTTAGAAATGCAGCACACTGTGGATCTGGCCCAGTCATGACTGTAAGACAGACAAATGTTTATTTTGAATAATTCTGTGATCTAAAGGCCTAGAACAAGCAGGAGGTTGTATCCAGAAATTAAATGATAATGGCACTAAAATAAAAAAGTGCAAATTTAAAGTCAGGTCAAGTCAGGTGGGGGAGCATGCACTGGTACAGCGCATTGCCGCAACCACCACATGATGAAACAGCTCAGGATCCTGGTTGGTAACCCCCCGGGCAGACATGCGGTAAAGTCCCACCCTTCGGAAATGACCCTCTATCTGCTGCAGCCAGGTGTTATGTGGGCGTCCCTTTGGCCTGGTCCAGCCCTTCAGGTTCTCAACAATGAGGATCCTGTGAGCAGGATGACCTTCGGGGAATTGCACCATATGGCTGTAGTCCCGTTACTGACGCTCCCTCACAATGCAGGTAAAGTGCCCCATTCAGGAATCCATGAACAACAACCAGCGGTACCCAATGATTCTCCAAACACAGTACTGAAGGAGTCCAGTCTTCATCTCAGGTCACTGTATAGCGTCCATGTCTCACAACCATATATGGAGCACCAGGACTCTAAAGACTTGGACCTTTGTCCTTTTGCAGAGATATCAGGAGCGCCACATACCCTTTTCCAGCGACCTCATGACCCCCCATGCTCTTCCAATCCATCTACTGACTTCATAGGAACAGTTACCAGAGACATGAATGTCACTGCTGAGGTAAGTAAACCTCTCGACGAGGTCAACACTCTCTCCACAGACAGACACACTGCCGAAGGCCGTGCCCAAGAGACCATTAAAGGCCTGGATGTTGGTTTTTATCAGGACACTCGCAAGCCCAGACTCCTCGCTCAGTCTCTCTCTTTAGAGTAAACTTATCAAAAACAAGGCTAAAGGATGTATCACATATCCAACCAAGAACCAAATCACTAAGCGAGAAAATCCAAAACACAAGGCTGAAGGTCAGAAAAGGAACACTGTTCAACACTAGAATAGAAACTAAAGATGAATTCAAGATAATGGTTTTTGCAGAGGCAAGAAATCAAATTGGCCAAGCTAGTGCCACAACAACATGATCCAAGATTCTCCTGGCCCGCCATCAAGTGACTGCCAGATAATTAAATTTGATTTGTCTGAGTCATAGATGGGATGACTGAGGGTCTAAAACAGGAGAAACATAAGACTGGAGGGAATGGGCCCAGGCCATTTCTGACATTGCCGACCGACAAGGTTGGTGTCATGACGTCACACTACAGGACTCAACGTGATTTCTAATTGGAGTGTGTGTGAAATTTTAACCATGTTAGTTGCTCAATCTCATTGCCTCTGAGGGAGCCAAATTATGTAAGGTCGTGTGAAAAAGTAAGTACACCCAATGGAAATGGTTGACTTCTTCAACATGTTTCAATAGGTAAACTGAGTATTTTAGGTACACCACTTACACATGTGATTACATTCTGTCATTGCTGTTGTTATTTAATATTAGATAGATAGATAGATAGATAGATAGATAGATAGATAGATAGATAGATAGATAGATAGATAGATAGATAGATAGATAGATAGATAGATAGATAGATAGATAGATAGATAGATACTTTATTAATCCTCAAGGGGAAATTCACATACTCCAGCAGCAGCATACTGATAAAAACATATTAATTAAACAGTGATAAAAACACAGTGCAAGTTAAAAAAAAGCAACGTGGAGAGTGCAAGGCAAGTATGATAGACAATAATCTTGTATAGTGTTAACGTTTACACCCCCAAGTGGAATTGAAGAGTCGCATAGTGTGGGGGAGGAACGATCTTCTCAGTCTGTCAGTGGAGCAGGACGGTGACAGCAGTCTGTCACTGAAGCTGCTCCTCTGTCTGGAGATGATCCTGTTCAGTGGATGCAGTGGATTCTCCATGATTGACAGCTGCCTGCTCAGCGCCCGTCTCTCTGCCACAGATGTCAAACTGTCCAGCTCCGTGCCTACAATAGAGCCTGCCTTCCTCACCAGTTTGTCCAGGTGTGAGGCGTCCCTCTTCTTTATGCTGCCTCCCCAGCACACCACCGCGTAGAAGAGGGCGCTCACCACAACCGTCTGATAGAACATCTGCAGCATCTTATTGCGGATGTTGAAGGATGCCAGCCTTCTAAGGAAGTATAGTTGGCTCTGTCCTCTCTTGCACAGAGCATCAGTATTGGCAGTCCAGTCCAATTTATCATCCAGCTGCACTTCCAGGTATTTATAGGTCTGTATCCTCTGCACCCTGTAATAATCACGGGGTCCGTGAGGGTCCTGGGCCTCCTAAAATCCACCACCAGCTCCTTGGTTTTACTGGTGTTCAGGTGTAGGTGGTTTGAGTCGCACCATTTAACAAAGTCCTTGATGAGGTTCCTATACTCCTCCTCCTGCCCACTCCTGATGCAGCCCACAATAGCAGTGTCGTCAGCAAACTTTTGCACGTGGCGGGACTCTGAGTTGTATTGGAAGTCCGATGTATATAGGCTGAACAGGACCAGAGAAAGTACAGTCCCCTGCGGCGCTCCTGTGCTGCTGACCACAATGTCAGACCTGCAGCTCCCGAGACGCACATACTGAGGTCTTTTGCAAAAGTATGTAATAAACAAAATGTTTTAACTTACTCTAACTTTAAAGACAGTTACTCAAGTCTCAGAACATACCTGAATACTTGAACGCTATTCCAGCCCTACATTTCCTTACTTGTTTACTTTGCATTGTTCCTTCTGCACTTACCATCATTGGTGTTGTATTTACAGGGATGGGGTCTGCAAATTGCGACATTCAGGTTACTCGAGAGGTCTATTTAAGGCTAGCAGCTGTACCTCTGACAAGGGACCCCTTTTCTCTTGGGAAACTGGATAATAAGAGTAGGACCAATTTGTGTCACTTTGAGAATTTCCAGGCAGTGAGAGCTGTTTTCCTGCTCTGAGATGCTTGATAAATACGGCACCTGGACTCTGATTCAGCCAATCCAGGACGTTCATGTTGTTGTTTTCAAACCATTCCTGTGACTCTTTCTTTATGCCGAATCGTCGGGTAGATGAGTCCTTTCATCGGATTGGCAGGCCCAGCACTGACTCAGCTGTGGAATGGCCAATAGGGGGAGGCAGCTTGATGGCTGAGGTCTCCAGGACTCTAAACAAATCGAAATCGTATTATGTGATATCATCTACTGTTGAATTCTGCTCTGTAATATTTTTATTTTACTATTACACTGTATTGAGGATTACTTGTGTTCTGTTCTGTGTATTGTATTGTATTTACCCCCATTTTTTTGACACCCACTGCACGCCCAACCTACTTAGAAAGGGCTCTCTCTTTGAACTGCCTTTCCCAAGGTTTCTTCCATTTTTTTTTTGGAGTTTTTCCTTGTTTTCTTAGGGGGGCTGTCAAAAGGCAGGGCCTGCTAAAACCCATTGTGGCACTTCTTGTGTGATTTTGTCCTATACAAAAATAAATTGTATTGAACTGCATTGTATTATATGCTTGTGGTTGTTGTCTTGCTGGAAAACTGTTTGTCTCCCAAGAAGCAGGTTTCTTGCAGACTGCATCAGGTTTTCCTCCAGAATTTCCCCTGACATTCATTTTACCTTCATAAGCCTTCCAGGGTGTGCTGCAGAGAAGCATCCTCACTTCGTGATGCTGCCATCACCATGCTTCATGGTGATGATGGTGGTATAATAATGCACCGTTTTCTACTTTGGCATTTAGTCTGATTGCCAAAAAGCTCAAAGGTGTTCTCATCAGACCACAGACTCATCTGTACCACCAGTAGCGTCTTGAATCCGCCCACCGCCGATAACGTTTCCAAGGGATGATCCAGCAGATGAGGACACGCACACAAAGCAAGGGGAAGGTGTAAAGTGCTCAGTGCTTTTATTTAAACAAGTCTAAACAACAATTACGTTCAAAATTTAACCTCTCAGCTACACACTTCTTTTACTATCTTCAAATTAGAAATTTTGTTAAACAGAAATTGCCCGATTTCCCCCACCTTGCACCCTCCACAATGCTGGAAAAAATACTGCTCAATTTCGAGGAAACAAACACTATTTCCGCAATATATAAAATCGTATTAGAGTCCCTACCTTTCAAAGATCCAAGAGGACATTGGGAAGAAGATCTCTTAATCAATATATCAGAAAAGGAGTGGAAGGTAGCAAAGCAGAGAATTCACTCGAGTTCTATATGCGCAAAGCATAGAATTATTCAACTAAAAATTATATATCGAGCTCATCTGTCTCGCTTAAAACTGTCCAAAATGTTTCCAGGCCAGGATCCAACCTGCGAGCGCTGCAACCAAGCTCCTGCCTCACTGGGTCACATGTTCTGGGCCTGCACCAAACTAACATCATTTTGGACAAAAATTTTTAAGTGCCTCTCAGACAGCCTTGGTATCACAATCCCTCCTAACCCACTAACAGCTGTGTTTGGTGTCCTTCCAGATGGACTTGAATTGGAGAAGGACAAGCAAACAGTGATTGCATTCACTACACTTTTGGCACGCAGACTTATTTTGTTAAATTGGAAGAATCCTAATTCTCCTCTTATAAGTCAGTGGGAAACCGATGTTTTATATTATTTGAAATTGGAAAAAATCAAATTTTCAGTTAGAGGATCTGTACAACATTTTTTTAAAACATGGCAGGATTTAATCAATATTATGTTAGAATAAGAGAAATAACTATTATTGCATTTAACTCCCTTCTCCATCTCTTATTTACATAGATATTTACTTCTCCCTTTCTTTTGTTTAATGTTGCCTTATTAAAAAGCCTAAAGCAATTTTCCTTTAGCTAAGCTCTCCTTCTCAGGGGTGGGGTTTGATTAGTCTTCAAATTTGTTGGGTTATAAATTGATCTGTTTGTATGGAATGATTACAATGAAAATTAATAAAATAAAAATATTAAAAAAAAACAAAAAAAAAAACAAGTCTAAACAAACAGTGTTCAAAAAGTGCAGTGCTTAGTTAAATAAATAATCCATAAAAGTGAAAGTGGAAGTTAAAATCAATCCATAAATAATCCCTTAAATCCCGAGGTTTAAACATGAGCAGGAAACTGCCCTTAAAACCATGAGCCCTGGTGCAGTCCTTTAATACTTGATGTCTCCTTGGCTTAACCCAGCGTTTCTCAACCTTTAAGTATTGGTGACCCGAGTTTTCATTACAGTTTTAATCGGGCCCCCCTAACGTTCTTTTGAAACCCTAATAAAATTTATTCCTATATTTTTTGCTGCTGATACACCGCTACAAGCAAGGTTATTATAGTTTTGCCTTTTTATATTAGTTTTTATTTCTATATTTTTTCTGACCTTACTTGGAAATTCAGTTTAGTTTTAGTTTTCCTTCATTGCGTATTTTTAGTTTTAGTTTAGTTTTTATTTCACAAAGACATTTCTATTTTATTTTTATATATATTAGTTTCAGTTTTAGTTTTAGTAATTATGGCATGGAGCGTCTACGGAGTTAGTTTTGTGTCACAATCAGACAGAACTGTACACTTAACAGATTTGGATATGAGTTTAATGTTAGTGGAAGCTTACTACACTGCCAGGTTTACTATCTGGTTTTGTTTTTGTCTGATAAAAACAAGCATAATCAAAACTAGACACTGAATATGAACAATTTTACACAATTGTATCATTTTAAAAATATTTTCTCATGAAAATCACAGGGGCTTAGGAAGAACAAGGCTCTTAGACTTGAATGATTGTGCAGACCCCACCTAGCTGTATTAAGGGAAACAAAGAACAACAAGCATGTAGTGTCAAGGTTAGGCGCAGTGAGACTTGAATAGACCACCATAAAGGACAGTAAGCCCATAATGAGCAGAGCAAGAGCAGGTAATAGGAGTACGGACAGGCATAAAACAACAGAGATCTCAGAGAGTCTGAGATTAAGAACAACATATACATTATCTAAACTTGTTTATCCAGAGTAGAATTGCAGGAAATCTGGAGTCTACCTCAACAGGTTTGGATGCAATGCAGGAAAAATCCCTGATATGCAATATGTTTGATAAGGCTGATGTTAAGAACAAAAAGAATATGATATTTCAACTATCTATTTTGATAGAGAGAGAAAAACATTGAAAAAAGGGAGACAAATATTTTAAAATATAATTCTGCTAATGGATTACTTTCACAATATCAGGTATTTTGAGTTGTGAATATGAACTGAAAAAGATAAAAATTAATAAATATGGAATAAATACAAAAACCCATTAGTATGTTTAGTTTTTCATCGCTTGTCAGACTGTCTACCTTTGTTTGTATCGCTTCGTTGTTAAACGATGTTTTTAAAGCAAAAGTGACTGGTCAGCAACAACATGCTGATCTTGTATGATGACCTAGTCAGTCTCTCAATCAGTGCCATTTTATTTTCAAAAAGCGGGAGTGCTCTCCCCTCGATTTTCTTGTATACTCAGATATGGGGATGGACATTTGTGGAGTAAACCGCAAGACAATGATTATATTTTTATATTCTGTACATTAAGGAACCATCAACAAGAAATCAATTTAATAATATATTGAACAATTATTATAAAAGTGAATTTGAATAAATCGGACTCTGCAGCTGTATAAATAAAAAAAAAATCGAGTATGTGTTCAGGTAAAGTACCACTTCTGGGTGATGGATTTGGCCCAAAAGTTAATACAGAAGTATAATTGTGGTGTAACAACCACATGCTGAATTTCATCCATCTATCTAGTTGCGTTTTTGAGTTATCGTGTTTTTACACACACACACACACACACACACGCCCACGCACACACACACACACAGTTCTAAAGAACAATATTGTTGGACACTGGTTAGTCTATTTTATTAAGCTTTTTGTTGTCTACTCACCTGTTGCCCGGATATACTGCTTTAGATTTTCGGGCGCTGTCTGGACAGCATTCCTCCCTACCTCTTCAGTCTGAATGGCGTTCAGATATTCTAACTCACAACTCCGCCGACTTAATCCTGCAACCACTCCTGAAATGAACATCTCCATCATCAAAGAACTGGGACTTCTTCGCCGTCCTCGTTACATTCACAGAGGATCCAGCCGAAAATTCGTCTTCTATAACCACCCAAAGTGTTCTACTACCAACATTCCTTCTTTCTGGTCATCTGTCGCACATTTGACGCGTCATCAGAGCACAGTCGCTCCAATTACTATCAACACTGGAAGTATCGTGAGATCTCTGGACTCTAGCATGGGATACACCCGAGCCACTGACAGAAATATCGCGAGGTCTTCACATCCCCGGCTGGATTTATTTTGTGGAATGAATTCTAAGCTGCGTGGAGTGGATTTTAATGTTCTGCGTCCTGTACAGAGATTTACTTCACAGTCATTGGTTAAATTTGAACTATTTAACTCTCAATCTATCAGCAAAGCCAAGCAAAATGACACCTTTTATTGGCTAACTAGAAAGATTACAATATGCAAGCTTTCGAGGCAACTCAGGCCCCTTCTTCAGGCAAGATGTAATCAGCATGTAATCTATCAGCAATAAATCCATACTGATTGAAGAACACATCAGGGAAAAAGGACTTGACTTCATGTGTCTGACAGAAACCTGGCACCAGTCAGAGGTTTACTCTGCCTTAAATGAAGCCTGTCCACTTGGCTACAGTTACTTGGAGGCAGCTCGCAGCACTGGGCGTGGTGGTGGAATAGCTGTTATCCACCGTCAGGACCTGGGGTTGTCCCCTATCTCGATACCTGCAATATCTTCCTGTGAGTGCCTTGCATTTAAATGTAAGCCCCCGTTTCCCCTGACTGTTCTCCTTATCTATCGACCTCCAAAACCCAATTCTGCCTTTATTCCGGAAATTACTGATCTTCTCACAACACTCTGTGCTACTTCTGCCAACATCATAATCTTAGGAGATATAAATATTCATGTTGACAATCCCACAGGTTATCTCACTGCTGATTTCCTTGAGCTGCTAGATTCTCTCAACCTACAACAACATGTTGATGTTCCCACACATCTAGGGGTCACACTCTTGACTTGGTCATTTCAAACTGTGCCCCAATCAGGAATCTACAGGTATTTGATCTTGGTATTTCAGACCACAAAGTTGTGTCATTGGAGCTGCCCTTTTTCTCCTCCCGTATCAAACCAAAACGACAGATCTACTTCAGAAATCTGAAGAATATCAATGTGGATGCCTTGGCCTTGGACCTTACATTTCTCTCCTCTGACTTTTATCAGCTCCCTCTCTGTTGCTGACCTTGTGGATTTTTACAACCAGTCCCTGAGCAGTCTCCTGGACTTCCACGCCCCTTTAACATCTAGGTCCGTCTCATTCTCGTGCTCAGCACCTTGGTATACCTGCGAGCTGCGAAAAATGAAGGCGGCTGGGCGTGTCCTTGAGCGGCGGCTCAAGGCCTCTGGGCTGACTGTCCATAAACAGGCTTACAGAGAACACATGAGAGCGTATGCAGAAGCTCTGAAGGTTGCACGGTCCAAGTTTTATTCCACCATCATCAGAAATGGCTCCAGCAACCCTAAAAAACTTTTTTCAACCATAAATCATCTTGTCAAACCTCCTTTACCTGCCCATTCTGAGACCACTGATGACAGATGCAACATGTATATCAACTTTTTTAAACAAAAAGTTGATAATATCCGTTTACACCTCTCTACCAAGGATATCTTGCTCTTCCCAACTGTTGACTCATTGTCTGAGACCGTCCATCCTCTTTGCTCTTTCTCTGTTGCCACACGGGAAGAGGTGGAGGATGTCATCAGGAAAATGAAACCGTCTACTAGTTCCCTGGACCCTTTCCCCTCACCCTTGCTGAGGGCCAACATTTCTGCCATCTCTCCACTTATCACCAGGATAATAAATCAGTCCCTCCTGGCTGGCCATATTCCTTCTGCACTAAAAACTGCTGTCATCAGACCTCTACTGAAAAAATCCACCTTGGATCCTGAAGTTCTCTCCAATTATAGGCCCATCTCCAATCTTCCATTTCTCTCCAAAGTTCTGGAAAAAATAGTTGCAGCACAACTTCACGATCATCTCAAACTGAACAATCTGTTTGAAAAGTTTCAGTCTGGTTTTCGCCCTGGCCATAGCACCGAAACAGCCCTCGTCAGGGTCACCAATGATCTTCTGATGACGGCAGATACTGGTTCACCTTCACTACTTATCCTCCTTGACCTGACAGCTGCTTTTGACACAATAGACCATAACATCCTTCTTCACCGCCTGCAATACACTATTGGACTCTCAGGAATTGTTCTAAATTGGTTTACATCATACCTGACTGGCAGAACTGAGCATGTCGCCCTTGGCAGCGCAAAGTCCCCCCCCCCACAGCGTCGCCTGTGGTGTTCCACAGGGCTCTGTGCTGGGCCCTATCCTTTTTACTATCTACATGCTCCCCCTTGGAACTGTCATTGGCAGACATGGTTTATCGTTCCATTGCTATGCCGATGACACTCAGCTTTACCTCAGGACTACTCCCACCTCCTCTACTGCTCCTCTGCCAACATCTACATTGTCTACCTGCCTGGAGGAGATAGAGGCATGGATGAGGCTCAATTTTCTTCAGTTGAACAGATCCAAAACAGAAGCCATCTTAGTTGGTACATCACATCATCTTCGCTCTTCTACCATCACCAGTATTACTTTCTCTGGCCAAAATATTCCTCTTTCCACATCTGTTACTAATTTGGGTGTTAGAATGGACTCCCAACTTACTTTTGACACCCACATCAAATATCTCTGTAAGTCATCTTTTTACCATCTCAAGAACATCGCCAAACTCCGCCCATTACTCACCCTGGCAGATGCAGAGAAGCTCGTCCATGCCTTTGTCTCTTCCAGGCTGGATTACTGTAATGCACTCCTCATTGGGATTCCTGGCAAGAGTATCCAGAGACTCCAGTATATTCAGAACAGCGCTGCCAGGATCCTGATGAGGGTGCGAAAGTATGATCACATCACCCCAATCCTGAAAACCCTTCACTGGCTCCCTGTTTCATTCAGAATAGAGTACAAGGTTTCCCTTCTTACCCATCAGTGCATTTATGGACATGCCCCTCTTTATCTACAGGAACTCCTTACCCCCCATAACTCCTTACGTTCCCTCCGCTCTGTACTCACTAACACTCTTCAATTCCCCAGAACTAAGCTCAGCAGCATGGGTGACAGGGCGTTTTCATCGGTGGCGCCGAGGCTGTGGAATGCCCTCCCTGATTACCTGAGAGCCCCACAGTCGACTGAGGCCTTTAAGCGAAACCTAAAAACTCATCTTTTTAGAAAGTCATTTTGTTAAAGTATTTTATAGACTCTTCTGTTCTTTTTTATTTTATTATTCTATTTTTACTCTGTAGCACTTTGGGATTGCTAAAATATAAAGTTCAATATAAATAAAATTTATTATTATTATTATTATTATAACGTCAAGATTCATCAAAATATCTTGGTCGAATTTTTTCATGATTACTATACTTTCTCTATACTTTGTATATGAGAAAGTAAAAACGATTTCTCCTGTGCGAAGTGGCAGGTGAATTGCTGTCAACAAAAAGCACACACCTGAGAAATAAACTGAAACGTTACTCACTCGTGATTTTTCTGTCCATATGGTAAATGTTTTGTTGACAAGCACATTCTGATTTCAGCCGTTTGAATTACATCTTGATATAGAACAAGCGCAAAGAAAGGCGGCATGCAAATCGCTTTCTATTTCACATGCTTTACGCACCCGCACTCAGCTTGCTCTGTCACCGCAAATGCTGTGTGAACAGCCGCCCTCAGTCACCAGCCGCCGTTCACTGGATGAATATATGCGGGCGGCTCGTGGTGGATGACTTTCTGTTTAAGAGTTAAAACTTACAAGGGTTAAAGACTAACGGCAAGAATATTCATTCAACAATGACAACTAAAAATATTTTAGTAAATTATTATCTTACTTCAGTTAGTCTTTCTAGCTACTTTAATAGTTTCATTTAGTTTTAGTTTTTCATTTCGGTTTTGTTAATTATTTTATTTCAGTTAACGAAAATGTTTTTTTAATAATAGTTTCAGTTTTGATTTTAGTTTTCGATAACTATAATAACCTTGGCTACAAGTTTAAAATTTTTCTACGAATAGCAAAATTACACCACATATGGCAACATTTGTGCCCCACAGTTTGAGAACCGCTGGCTTAACCCGATACGGGCTCTTGCAGCCAAGCAGCTCAAGCCCACCTTCAGTGCCCCTGTCCTAGGCTCAGGCCCCTTGAAGCCCTGAATGACTCCAAACAGGACACCCCATCGAGCCTCAGATGCCCACTTGCCAGGCTTATGTTCCTGGCACCACCCACAGACCACCTCTTACAGCTTCTCTGTCTGGCGAGTCGCTATAACTGAGCAGCGTTTCTATCACTCCTGCTCCCAGGTCTCTCAGTTGGCTCTGCCATCAGGTCTCGAGCACCGTTCACACACTCCCTTGAGGAACTTTCCTGTCACTTACAGTCATATGAAAAAATTTGGGAACCCCACTTAATTCTTTGGATTTTTGTTTATCATTGGCTGAGCTTTCAAAGTAGCAACTTCCTCTTAATATATGACATGCCTTATGGAAACAGTAGTATTTCAGCAGTGACATTAAGTTTATTGGATTAACAGAAAATATGCAATATGCATCATAACAAAATTAGACAGGTGCATAAATTTGGGCACCACAACAGAGATATGACATCAATACTTACTTGAGCCTCCTTTTGCTAATATAACAGCCTCTAGACGTTGTCCTCCTATAGCCTTTGATGACTGTCTGGATTCTGGATGGAGGTATTTCTGACCATTCTTCCATACAAAATCTCTCCAGTTCAGTTCATTTTGATGGCTGCCGAACATGGACAGCCTGCTTCAAATCATCCCATAGATTTTTGATGATATTCAAGTCAGGGGACTGTGACGGCCATTACAGAACATTGTACTGTACTTCTCCCTCTGCATGAATGCCTTTATAGATTTCCAACTGTGTTTTGGGTCATTGTCTTGTTGGAATATCCAACCCCTGCGTAACTTCAACTTTGTGACTGATGCCTGAACATCATCGTAAGAATTTGTTGATATTGGGTTGAATTCATCTGACCCTCGACTTTAACAAGGGCCCCAGTCCCTGAACTAGCCACACAGCCCCACAGCATGATGGAACCTCCACCAAATTTGACAGTAGGTAGCAGGTGTTTTTCTTGGAATGCGGTGTTCTTCTTCCACCATGCAAAGCACTTTTTGTTATGACCAAATAACTCAATTTTTGTCTCATCAGTCCAAAGCACTTTGTTCCAAAATGAATCTGGCTTGTCTAAATGAGCATTGGCATACAACAAGAGACTTTGTTTGTGGCGTGAGTGCAGAAAGGGCTTCTTTCTCATCACCCTGCCATACAGATGTTCTTTGTGCAAATTGCGCTGAATTGTAGAACGATGTACAGATACACCATCTGCAGCAAGATGGTGATCTGTGGGTTGTCTGTCACCATTCTCACAATCCTGCTCATATGCCGCTCCTGTATTTTTCTTGGCCTGCCAGACCTGCTGGGTTTAACAGCAACTGTGCCTGTGGCCTTCCATTTCCTGATTCCATTCCTTACAGTTGAAACTGAACGTTTAAACCTCTGAGATGGCTTTTTGTAGCCTTCCCCTAAACCATGAGACTCAACAATCTTTGTTTTTAGATCTTTTGAGAGTTGCTTTGAGGATCCCATGCTGTCACTCTTCAGAGGAGAGTCAAAGGGAAGCACAACTTGCAATTGACCACCTTAAATACCTTTATGTCTCATGATTGGACACACCAGTCTATGAAATTCAAGGCTTTACGAGCTCATCCAACCAATCTGGTGTTACAAGTAATCAGCATTGAGCAGTGACAGGCATTCAAATCAGCAAAATTACAAGAGGACCCACATTTGTGCACAGCTAGTTTTTCACATTTGATTTAATTTCATACAACTAAATACTACTACACTAAAAATCTTTGTTTGGAAAACACCTCAGTACTCAGATATTCCTTGGAAATGAAAGACATGCCACTGTTATCTTTTTTGTTGAAAGGAGAGTCAATTATTATGCAGGTTGAGAGGGGTTCCCAAACTTTTTCATATGACTGTATCTGCCTTCTCCTCCTCTCATCCACTCACATGCACCAGATCTCTCCGCCTCCTATGTTCCCTTTCTCTCTCCATCTTTTAACTTGCCTTTTATTCCGTTCTTTCATTTTCCTCTTTTTGATCGGTGTTTTCTTTCTTCTAAGGCACCATCTTAATCGCGCACCGCAGGAAGCCAATGAAGCAGTTGAGAAAGAACAACCCAATTACTCAACAACAACACCAACATTTATTTCTATAGCATGTTTTTATGCAAATGATGAAGCTCAAAGTGCTTTACAAGATGAAGAAAGAAAAAGAACTAATTAACAAAGAATAAAGTAAGGTCGGATGGTCGGGAGGACAGAAAAAAACAAAAAAAAAAAACTCCAGAGAGCTGGAGAAAAAACAAAATTTGCAGGGGTTCCGGGGCCACGAGACCACCCGGCCCCCACTAGGCATTCTACCTAACATAAATGATCTCAATCAGTCATCATGGTTTTCTGGCTTCACGTGGAAGAATTAGATGGTGAGGGTCATGTGGACCTCTGGCCTTCAATCCATCAATTGCGAGACTGCATGGCGCCCTGATCAGGTGGTGGTGGCGCAGATCGACACCCTTTCCCTATACACAACCATTTTGTAGCACCACCCGGCTCTTCTTTTATTCCACTTACCACCCAGCTGATGCCTGCCGAGTACCACATGGGCAATCATCTAACTATTGTATGCATAAAGTGAAGCATTCTGAATACTGTCTAAATCAGTGGTTCTCAACCCGTGGTCCAAAGGTGGGCCGTGAAAGGGAATATGGTGGGCCGTGCTAAAGTCTTAAATCAGTATCCAAATTAGACAAAAAGTCAGAGGAAACAAGAAAATAATCCACATTTTTTACGCATTGTTAGCGGCAGACCGTACATACGGATGCAAGCTGCAGGATTTTAGGGCTTAGAAACGCTTTGTTTAATTTAGTTATTTTAGTACTTTAGTTCTGAATTAACCGGTCGTGCACAAGATGAATTAGCAGAGCTGTCTAGCGATTGCACATTACAAACCAAATTTGACGATCCTGCTACGGATATCTCTCCCTTTTGGTGCATAGTTTCGCTTGAATATCTGTTGTTGTCTGCACTAGCGATGAAAGTTGTTATACCTTTTTCAACAACTTATTTGTGTGAGGTTTCATTTTCTGCATTGACTGCCATGAAAATAAAATATCGGTCAAGAATGAATGTGGTGGATGATCTTCGAGTGTGTTTATCAGAATTGACATGCTATGTAAGCCCAAACAGCATCATCTTTGACAACTTTACTAACGTAAATGAAAATAAAATAAACCAGATAATGATTATCGTTGTCTCTCTATTTATTATTGTATTTGTGTAGCAAGCAATGAGCAACTAAACATGTAAAGAAAAAATTACATAATACTGTAAATTAGTAATATTTACCCCCAATTACTAAACGCATGAGCAATAAATTATATGCCAGCGAAGGCTAACATGTGGGCCGCAAAAATGTTTGAATTGTTAACGTGGGCCTTGCATAAACAGGGCCTGAGAACCACTGGTCTAAATTCACTAAAAGGGGACAGAACACACGGATGCAAAATGTGACAACATCAAAAAGTTGTCAAAAAAGACACTAGAAGTGAAAAAAAAACTCAGACAAGGTAAAGATATTCAGACTAATCCAAAAATCTGAAACCGCAAGATATCATGGCTATCTGTAGAGCGAGATTTTGAAAGAAGGTAGTTACGCCTTGCTGGGACATTTTTCGTTATAAACAAAAGAGAATCCAAATGGTTTCTCTTATCAAATTAAATGATCGCTCACCTTATTACTTCAGCAGCAGAGTCGTGTCCTGCAGAGCTAATAGGGAGCTGGCTTCCTTCCCAACGTCCTCATTATCAGCCGTCCCCAGTGACTGACTAAAGAGTTAGTTATGTGCATTGCTGTCATCATTGAACTTTTAGAGGATGTATGTCCTGCTTAAACTCCATATTTAAAAGAAATCTAAAGTCAAACATAACGGCCACTATGTTTAAAATGAGGGCAGAGGTAATTGGTGATTCTATATCTGCCAAATTTGTGTGACTTTGAGTGTGTGCAGGCACTTTCTCTGTAATTTCCTGGCTTGTGTTGATTCATGTCTTGCACCCGGAGCTTTCAGGGTGACATACTGTATTGTATAATGCCCTGTATAATGTTTGGGACAAAGACTTTTTTCTTGAATTACCTCTCTACTCCGCAGTTTAAAATTACAAATCAAACAATTCAGATGAAATTAAAGGGTACATTGCTGACTTTCATTTGAATAGATTTTAGTCTCACAACACTTTTTCTACACAGTCCCCACATTTCAGGACAAAGGGAAACAGCAATGGCAGGTCTATCAAAGTTGCCTTATTTAGAACTTTGTTGCATATCCCTCACATGCAATAAATGCTTGAAGTCTGCAATTCATGAGGACCCTTCTCTGGTGATACTCTGCCAAGCCTCTAATGCAGCCATCTTCAGCTCCTGATTGTTGCGGGAACATGTGCTGTTAAGTTTTCTCTTCAGCATATGGAAGGCCTGCTCAGTTGGATTTAAATCAGGTGTCTGACTGGAGCACTCATGAATCTTCCATTTTTTAGCTTCGAAAAAGTCCTGTGTGGCCTCAGCAGTATGTTTGGCTCATTATCTTGTTTGTAGAATGAAGCACCGTCCAGTGAGTCTGGAGGCCTTTGCTGGAACTTGAGCAGATCAGATGTTTCTCTACACCTCAGAATTCATTGTGCCGTCAGCAGTTCCATCATCAATGAAGAGAAGTGTGCCAGGACCTGTGGCAGCCATACATGCCCAAGCCATAACACCTCCAGCATCATGTTTAACATATGAGGTGGTCTGCTTTGGATGTTGAGCAGTTCCTTTTGGTCTCCACACTTTGCTCTCGCCTTCACTCTGATGAGGTTCATCTTTGTCTCGTCTGTCCACAAGAGCTTTACCAGAATTCTGCAGGTTCCTTTTAGTCCTTTTGTCACAAACTGTAATCTGGTCATCCTGTGTTTGTGGTTTACAACTCACAGTGTGTCCTCTGTGTTTCTGTTCATGAAGTATTCTGCTGATAGTCGTCTCTGACACACACTCATCGGCCCCCTGATAACTGTTTCTGATCTGTCAGACAGGCGTTTGTTTCTTTTTCTTTACCATAGTTAGGATTCTTCTGTCATCAGCAGTGGAGGTCTTCCATGGCCTACCAGTCCCTTTGTGATTAATGAGCTCACCAGTGTGTTCTTTGTTCTTCATGTTATTTCAGGCAGTTGATTTCAGTTATGCTAAGGTTTTACTGATGTCTCTGAAGGTTTCATTCTTGTTTTTCAGCCTCATAATGGCTTCTGTGACTTTCATTGGCACAGCTCCTGTCCTCTTGATGAACAATGGAAACTACAGACTCTAAAGGGTAGACGCAGGCCGAGGTCTCTTATGAAGCCATGAAACCCACCTGAGGAATCACAAACACTTGTGACGCCAATTGGCCCAATCATTATGGTGCCCTGAAATGGGGGACTGTGTATAAAAAGTGTTGACATTTCTATATGCTGTGGCCGAGATGTACGCAAAGTCCGTTAAATGAAAGTCTGTATTGTGCACTTTAATTGCATCTGAATTTTTGATTTGTAATTTTAAACTGTAGAGTAGAGGGGTAAATTACTGAAAAATGTGTCTTTGCCCTGAATATTATGAAGAGCATTGTAGGTAACCCTAAAAATGTAGTAAGTGGTTTGGTCCATCAATGGACAGAAGGAAGTGTAGCAGCACACACACTTCACACCTGCAGCTGCTCAAAGCTGAAGAAGACAATGTTCTTAGCATTATGCCTAACGGTTTCTGCTCTGTCAGCCAATATCATTTCCGCTTAGCTTAGCAACATTATGTGGCTAACTGTAATTCAATCAAAAACCTTTCATGTAGAACTGTCAGACGTCTTTAGACAATGATAGTAAATTGCATTATATGTCTTTCTCATACCAATAAATTTCAATTATCCCTTGTAAGACGTCCAAAAAGTCAGCTGACAGAAATGACCCTTTCTACCTCACAGCTGCGTCTTCTGCATAACGTTGTTAGCAGACAAGTGGTTACTGTTTTTCTTTTCTTAGTCTTTGGTCTAAAGCCATTTTAAAAGCCATAAAAGTTTCCGTTTCTAAAAGCAAGAGACAAATATGAATAATAAAAAATACTGTTCATGCCATGAGAGATTTATACAGATGATTTTTTCCGCTTAAAGGTTTTACCCAAGGACTGCTCAAGCTTGATTCAGAGAGATTTCTTATTTGCAGTTCTGTTGGCTACTTTAATATGAAAAGATGACTTCTATAATACAATACAATTTATTTTTGTATAGCCTAAAATCACACAAGAAGTGCCGCAATGGGCTTTAACAGGCCCTGCCTCTTGACAGCCCCCCCAGCCTTGACTCTCTGAGAAGAGAAGGAAAAACTCCCAAAAAAACCTTGTAGGGAAAAATGGAAGAAACCTTGGGAAAGGCAGTTGAAAGAGAGACCCCTTTCCAGGTAGGTTGGGCGTGCAGTGGGTGCCAGAAAGAAGGGGGTCAATACAATACAATACACAAAACAGAACAGACGTAATCCTTAATACAGTATAAAAATAACAATCTTACAAGTACGGAGTAGATACTAACAGTAGATATCATATCACATAATATGATTTGGATTTGTTTAGAGTCCTGGAGACCTGAGCCATCAAGCTGCCTCCCCCATTTGGCCATTCCATAGCTGAAACAGTGCTGGGCCAGCCAATCCAATGAAAGGCCCCCTCTGCCCCACAATTCCTGTGATCATCCATCAGGGATGACTTTACTTTGGTACCGAGAAGAGAAACAGAACAGGTGAGGGTTAGTAACAAATTCTAACTATCATGTTACTTATGTTTTAGTGTTAATGACTAACAACACAGATGCAGTCTGTACAGTTAATCAGCAGCTCTAGTCAGGGTGTGCTAAACTGAAGTTGTGAATCTTCAGCCGGGATTTGAAAGCTGAGACTGAAAGGGCATCTCTTATAGCAGCAGGCAGACCACTCCACAGTTTAGGGGCCCTGTAACTAAAAGCTTGACCTCCCACTGTTATTTTATCAATTCTTGGAATCATAATATAATAGGACGGGACCCTCTATCACTCCAAAAAAAAACAAATAAATATCAGGTATTTTTCAAATGTGTGCTGTTCATGTAACTAAAACACACAAATGTATTTTAGAGATAAAATAATAAAGGAATAACAACAACATTTATTTCTATAGCACGTTTTCATTCAAATGATGTCGCTCAAAGTGCTTTACAAGATGAAGAAAGAAAAATGAAAAATATAAAAGTAAGATTAAGCAATGCTAAGTAACAAAGAATAAAGAAAGGAGCGATGGCCAGGATGACAGGAAAAACAAACAAAAAAAAAAAACTCCAGAGGGCTGGAGAAAAAAACAAAATCTGCAGGGGTTCCATGGCCACGGGACCACCAAGCACCCACTGGACATTCTACCTAACATAAATGATCTCAATCAGTCCTCATGGTTTTCAGGCTCCACATTGAAGAATTAGATGATGATGGTCATGTGGACATCTGGCCTTCAATCCATCAATGTACATGGTGCCTTGAATGAAAGTAAAGCTACGTACATCATTGGGTTTGCACTCACAAATCTGGCTGCACAATTGTCCCTTTATCACAATGAAATATAGTGAAATATAAAGCCGTCTCCTTTAGTGCTCCCCCTGCCCACTTCTCCAAATCCTTCACCTATCTTCTTTCCTGCTGTTGAGTTTTTACCTGATTTGTTTATTGCAGATAAGGCACAACAATGATCCTTAGAGATTCTTTAAGTATTTTAGCAGTAAAAGAACATTCAAGGAGGTGGTGAAGTTTATCAGGAACATTATGGAGAATTAAAAAGAATTAAGATATGCAGAAAGTGAAAGAGTAGATGCTCTACGCTTGCATTTTTCTGAAGTCTCCACATGTAACAAATTCAGTAACCTCCCAGCAGCAACAGGGACTACTAAGGAGTTGTTGAGTGACTTGGAAATTCTAGAGGGAAAAGCGCTGCTACGATTAAATAGGCTAAAATCTAACAAATCTCAAAGACCAGATGGCATTTGGCATTGAAAGAAGTTAGTGAGTGCAAATATAAATCCATAATGCACATTTTTAGAAAGTCAAAGGTAAATGGGGAATGTCCCACAGACTGGAAAACAGCAAATATTATCCCATTATATTAAAAGGGTAATCAGGCAGATCCAAGTAACTTTATGCCAGTAAGCTTAATGTGCATCACGGAAGGAATTATTAAGGAGAAGACTGAGCAGTGCATGGCAAGAACAGGTGTGACAGGGGAGGTCATGTTTTATTAATATGCTGGATTTCCTCGAGGTATTAAGAAAAGCATACGATCAGAGTGGTCCATATGATATTATTTATTGTCTCGCTTGTGCATCCGAGGGTCACCTTCTTTAGGCTCATCAGAGGTAAGCTCTACCACGCTGGGTCACAAGAGGGTGCTGTCGCTGACAGTACTATCTCTTTTTCCAATCACAGCTCCAAGAAGATGCCCAACTCAGGACTATCAGACCAAAATGCTGCTGTAAGGTGGAGTTTAATTTGGGAAAGAGCAAACCAATGGACGGAGCTCCCTTCTAAGTTTTGACTGCTGTTCAGATCTATCTAGTCATTTATTTGGAGCTCCTATAGCCAAATAACTGTTCTTTTTGCTCTTCTTCATGGCATCGTTCATTTGTTTGATTTACCTTGCTGGCACCGTTATTAAAAGGGGTGACTCGGTTGGCACCCTACCATTTATTTTAGACTTCTGTGTTAAATTGGTTAACCACAATATGATGATATTTAGAAGACGTTTCATTTTAATATAACAAAAACCATTGCACCCTTACGATACTTTTAATTTCTCCTTCCCCTTTAACTTGCTGAGTTTGCTTAAATTCCAGAACATTTCCTTATTTTTGCCAAACTCAAGGAAAAGTAAATTCAGGAAGGCTTGCTCATCACTAGTGCCTAGCTATCAATTAGTCTTTTTAGTTCTGACGCTTGGTCTGAAGTTTGTGACTAAACAGCATCTCCTGATTCCAGTTCCTTTCAAAGATATCATGTTGTGCAGTGGGTATGGCACCATTCATGAATAGGGCACAACCCTCAATTAATATAACACACAAATCTTTGTGATTTAGAAGGCAAATAGGAGTGTTCAGAGAAAAACTTCCTCAGGCTGTTTGGGGAGTGGGCCAAGCAAACTTCACACAGACAGTAACCAGGCTGGGATTTGTGCCTAAGTCTCCTGATGAGGTGAGGATGCAGTACTAACTGCTACGATACCAGGCTGTCACTTCTTTTTTGTGATCAACTGTTCAGCAAGAAAAAAGAAACAATCATTAATAATTTTATAACAAATGTAACAATGTAATAACCCCCCACCGATACTCTCCCCATACCAAACCCAGCCATGTAAAAGATGAAATTATGAGTATGTCATTGGCAAGCCAAGCAGAGAGATGCAGCTACATGGTAGAGCCCACAAGAGCAGAATTCCTCCCACTGCAAGCTCATATAGTATTAAGTGCAAGAGATAGAATCAAGTTATTTCCAGTGCAAGGCTCATACAATTTTGATGTTTATCAAGCTCAGAAAGAGCAATCTCTGCTGGGTGAAAAAAAATTTTAGCTGGCCAAATGAGATATGCTTGTGGGAAGAAGGGATGTTAGTAGAAAACATAGAAGATAGCAGTCCAGAAAGCTGAAACATATTGTTTAAAGAAATGCTGATTATTTGATTAAAATGTGAAACCAAACAAGGGTGTACGTTATCACCAATACCGTTTGCAATTGCTGTTGAACCCCTAGCTCTCCATTTGTGGTATCAGGTGGAGATAAAAGGGATTTTAAAGGAAGTGCTATTGCAATTGATGTCTTTGTTTAATTTTTCAAGCACCTCCTTGTAAAATTTGGGTCAATTTTTGATTTGATATACTTTTGTTAACCCTCAATTTACATATTGTTCATGTTGTTTTAATAAACTAGGGGGCTTTGCCCCCTGCTCGCTTCGCTCTCCAACCCCTATCTCCTCTTTGCTTGATCAGCTGCTGACTTGCTGCTGCTGCCATGTCACGTGATCTGTACTTCGGTCGCCTACAAGGTCACCCCAAGGAGATGCAGTTGCTCCTCCGAAACCCCCTCTTAAACTGTGATACAATGGGAAACAATTACATTTTTTTTAACCTCCTCTTTGCTTGATCAGCTGCTGCTGTTGCTGCTGCCATGCCACGTGATCTGCATTTCATGCGACTCTTCATCCATCCATCCATTCTCTTCCGCTTATCCGAGGTCGGGTTGCGGGGGCAGCAGCTTGAGCAGAGATGCCCAGACTTCCCTCTCCCCAGCCACTACTTCTAGCTCTTCCGGGGGAATCCCGAGGCGTTCCCAGGCCAGCCGAGAGACATAGTCCCTCCAGCGTATCCTGGGTCTTTCCCTGGGCCTCCTCCTGGTTAGATGTGCCCGGAACACCTCACCAGGGAGGCGTCCAGGAGGCATCCTGATCAGATGCCCGAGCCACCTCATCTGACTCCTCTCGATGCGGAGGAGCAGCGGCTCTACTCTGAGCCCCTCCCGGATGACTGAGCTTCTCACCCTATCTTTAAGGGAGAGCCCAGACACCCTACGGAGGAAACTCATTTCAGCCGCTTGTACTTGCGATCTTGTTCTTTCGGTCACTACCCATAGCTCATGACCATAGGTGAGGGTAGGAACATAGATCGACTGGTAAATTGAGAGCTTTGCCTTATGGCTCAGCTCCTTTTTTACCACGACAGACCGATGCAGAGCCCGCATTACTGCGGATGCCGCACTGATCCGCCTGTCGATCTCACGCTCCATTCTTCCCTCACTCGTGAACAAGATCCCAAGATACTTGAACTCCTCCACTTGGGGCAGGATCTCGCTACCAACCCTGGTCTTGGATTTGGAGGTGCTGATTCCCATCCCAGCCGCTTCACAGTCAGCTGCGAACCGATCCAGAGAGAGCTGAAGATCATGGCCTGATGAAGCAAACAGGACAACATCATCTGCAAAAAGCAGTGACCCAATCCTGAGTCCACCAAACCGGACCCCCTCAATGCCCTGGCTGCGCCTAGAAATTCTGTCCATAAAAGTTATGAACAGAATTGGTGACAAAGGGCAGCCCTGGCGGAGTCCAACTCTCACTGGAAACGGGTTCAACTTACTGCCGGCTTCGTGCGACTCTTCAAACATTTAAAAAGCCCGTACAGCTGCTGCCTTTTTGTCTCACTGCCTTGTCTCTCTTCTCCCCAAGACATCTTCAAACACTATGCAATCTCTTTTCACTGTTCCGTTATTTTCCATTTGTTTGCATTAATGCAAGCTTTACTCTCATTTTTTTGAGACTTTAGAATTTTACTACTTCCATTATCTCTAACCTGCTCTGCATGTGTATCATGGGACTTGGTTCCAAAGGTTGTAAGTATGACGTAACTTGTCTGTCTCGTGGGACGTGAAAATGTCTCTCTGTCTCTCTTCCAAAGATCACGTATTGTCGCAAGATTTTTTTATAATAGAGAGATGAGGAATTCATTTTTGATGTTTATTTTGTCATCCAAACCTTCCTGAGAAAGTTACTTATTTTTGCCTTTATGCCATGATGCCTTTTGGCCTTTCTTAGGAACATCACCATATTCTGGTTACAGCATTGATAGCTGAGTGAGTGATGAGTCCCAGAATTCTCTGGGATTGCACTATATGTGATCTTGTCAATGCATCTGTATAAATATTGGCCTGCTCTACACAATGTATCTGATACACTTGTGAAAAATACTTGGCAACCGAACTTTAGTGCTTTTCCGGTTTAATACAATTTTTTTTTAACCCTTGTTGTGGCAAAAAATAATTTTGAATCCTGTTTTTCAATCCTTGCTTGTCTTTATGGCTTTCTTCCAGTCCTCTCACTGTTGGTTACACAGAACTCTTTCTATATCAAGGAGGAGATCAAGTGCATCAGAAACAGTAAAGGGGAATTAAAAGATTCGGACAGTGAAATAGTGGCTGCCCTAACCTTACATTTTTCTGATGTGTTTACAAGTGAGCAAGTGGATAACCTCCCAGAGGTAACAGGGACTACTAAGGAGGTACTGAGGGATTTGGAAATTGTAGAGGGAGAAGTGCTGCTCAGATTAAATAAGCTGAAATCAAACAAATCACCAGGACCAGATAATATTTATCCTTGAGTTCTTAAGGAGGCTAGCGAGTAAAGATATAAACCCTTGACACATATGTTTAGGAAGACACTGCGCAATGGAGAGATTCTGAAAGACTGGAAAAAGGCAAATATCCATCCATTCTTTTTCCAACCCGCTGAATCTGGACACAGGGTCACGGGGGTCTGCTGGAGCCAATCCCAGCCAACACAGGGCACAAGGCAGGAACCAATCCTGGGCAGGGTGCCAACCCACCGCAGGACACACACAAACACACCCACACACCAAGCACACGCTAGGGGCAATTTAGAATCACCAATCCACCTAACCTGCATGTCTTTGGACAGAAACCGGAGTGCCCGGAGGAAACCCATGCAGACACGGGGAGAACATGCAAACTCCACACAGGGAGGACCTGGGAAGCGAACCCTGGTCCCCAGGTCTCCCAACTGCGAGGCAGCAGCGCTACTCACTGCGCCACCCTGGCAAATATCACCCCCATTATATAAAAAGGGTGACAGGGCAGATCCAAGCCACAACAACAACAACAACATTTATTTATATAGCACATTTTCATACAAAAAGTAGCTCAAAGTGCTTTACATAATGAAGAAAAGAAGAATAAAAGACAAATAAGAAATTAAAATAAGACAACCTTAGTTAACATAAAAAGGAGTAAGGTCCGATGGCCAGGGTGGACAGAAAAAACAAAAAAAAACTCCAGAAGGCTGGAGAAAAAAATAAAATCTGTAGGGGTTCCAGGCCACGAGACCGCCCAGTCCCCTTTGGGCATTCTACCTAACATAAATGAAATAGTCCTCTTTGTAGTTAGGGTTCTCACGGAGTCACTTGATGCTGATGGTTATACAGACTTCTGGCTTTTAATCCATCCATCATTGTTGGAACATCATGGTGCTTTGGGTAGATGGTGGTGGCACAAGCCACCACCAATAGGACACCGGAAAAGGAAACAGAAGAGAGAGTAGGGGTTAGTACAAATTTTGAATGAATAGTTATTATAATGAATTGGATATACAGAGTGTCAGGATTAAATTACAGTGAAGTTATGAGAAGGCCATGTTAAAGTAATGTGCCACTATAGGTCAGTAGGCTAAACATGCATCACAGGCAAATTGATGGAAGGAATTATTAAGGATAAGATTGAGCAACACCAGACAAGGACAGGAGTTATTAGGATCAGTCAGCATGGGGTCAGAAGAGGGAGGTTGTGTTTTACTAACATGCAGGAATTCTATGAGGAGGCAACAAAAGGATACGATCAAAGTGGAGGAGATGAGATTATTTATCTGGATTTTCAGAAAGCATTTGATAAGGTGCCACATGAGAGGTTGGGCATCAAATTAAAAGAAGTGGGAGTTCAGGGTGATGTTTTTAGATGGGTGCAGAATTGGCTCAGACACAGGAAGCAGAGGGTGAAGGTGTGAGGACCCTCATCAGAACTGGGTGATGTTAAGAGTGGTGTCCAGCAGGGGTCAGTGCTAGGGCTGCTGATATTTTTAATATATATAAATGATTTAGATAGGAATATAAGTAACAAGCTGGTTAAGTTTGCAGATGATACCAAGAAAGGTGGATTAGCAGATAATTTGGAATCTGTTATATCATTACAGAAGGACTTGGATAGCATACAGCCTTGGGCAGATTTGTGGCAGATGAAATTTAGTCCTCACAGGTGGTGCAGTGGTAGTGCTGCAGCTTTGCAGTAAGGAGACTGTGGAAGGTTGTGGGTTCGCTTCCCAGTTCCTCCCTGTGTGGATAATGCTTTGAGTACTGAGAAAAGCGCTATATAAATGTAATGAATTATTATTTATTAATGTCAGTAATGTAAAGTATTACAAGTAGGAAGTAAAAATGTTAGGTTTGAATACACAATGGGCAGTCGGAAAATCAAGAGTACACCTTATGAGAAGTATTTAGGAGTCATAGTGGACTCTAAGCTATCGACTTCCCGACAGTGTTCAGAAGGCATTAAGAAGGCTAACAAAATGTCAGATTATATAGCACAATGTGTGTAGTACAAGTCACAGTCTCACAAAGAGAGTCAAACTAAAACAAAACAGCGATATTATGTGGCAGATTACAGTCCTCTACCCCTGAATTTCAACAAAAGTCGAGATCCACCCTGAAAGAGTTAAACTTTTAAAGCCAGTTCCCTACTTTGGGCTTGAGCAGGCCAAATCCAACAGGTAATAGATGGAGACTGGCTGCCTGGGAGTCAGGCTATATTAAGACAGACCAGCTTTGTGGTTCATTTTTTATGTCTCACATTGCCTATCATCATGTCTGGAGCTTCATTTTATAATACTGAGGTTTTTCCTGGCTACTTTAGATGCAAATAGAGTAAGCGTTTTCATAGCATATCGACAAAAATGTATTTTCACTTTCTCATTATGGTTTATTGAGTGTGGATTGATTGGCAAAAATGTCAATTTTATTCATTTAAAATTGAAACTACAACACAGTAAAGTGTGCAAAAGTGAAGCTGCCTGAATATTTTCAGAATCCATTGTAATTACTATTCTTATTAATAGTAATAATCCTAATAGCACCTCCAGTATTTTGTTAAATCATCTGTAGGAAGTTGTAGGCAGCAAAGTTTATTCTCCAAATGCGAGAAGGGACCTTATTCAGTATTCTGTTATAAATTCTCCTGTTGAGAGTTTCATGTGTTTGTCAGCAGCAGAACAGTTGCCAGATACCAAAGTAGTAATCTGATTATTGACGTCATCATGAAGTGGTTATGGTAGGCAGACATCAAAAGTGGCAGTTAACTCATTTTGGTGTCACTGTCAGTTTCCAACCAGCTTTAGCAGAATGTCAGCTCAGTTCATAATATTTTCTGTAATGTACCCCATGTGTTCACCCCAAAAATTAGTTTGAACATTTTCTTCACTGAATTTCTTTGATCATATTAAAAATGAATCACTTTTTTCATTTTTCTGTATTAACATTCTTGGATTTTTGTGTAAGTTTATGTTTTGTTCTGGTGAAGTTAAATATATTTTATGAAGAATAAAACTAATTAGAAATGACAGTTATAAAAGAGGTCAGCTTGGCTATGGGATGCTATATATAGTAAGCAAACTAGGTAGCCAGAAATAGAAAATGGAGCCTATTAGTTCAATGCTTTTTAGTTTAATTTTGCATTTAAACACAGTAGATCAAGTCAGTTAGTCTTTAGGATGAACAATTTTAAAGTAAATGTACAACTTGCACAAATTGATAATTATAAGCTACTTTAAATGTTTATTTACATGTTACTCATTGTATATTTGCAGTGAAAATGGTAAGATCTATATTTGAGGGAATTATTTCAAGGAAAACAGTCATCCTTGAGGAACATTGTGTTCTTTTTTGCTACAGTGCCTAAAAAAAGCATCCCCCCAACCCCCCTGGGTGTTTTCACATTTGATTGTTATATATCACATTTTTTTTTTTGGTTATTTTATTGTTGGGATGGCTGTAACAGATAGAAAGTAAAATCAAATGCCTTTTTAAAGCCTTGCTAGACACTATACAGTATGTCCCTAACTGGCACCAACTGAGGGTCCTCCTGTCCCTTAAAGCTCTTTTAATACATTACCCCACCCCCCAAGTGCCAGCCATCTTTTCTCCTTATGATCCATGCCAGGTGAGCTCTTGAGCCCACTTCCACTCAACTCCTGTAAGAGGGTCACCTGTAAGAAGGTTATGGCATATCCCACACTTACATTTACATTTATTTTCTCAGCAGATTTTTATCATGACAAAGAGCCACTTAGACCAGTCACCATTCAGGTTGGAGAATATGGAAGTGAAAATCCATCCATCCATCCATTTTCCAACCCGCTGAATCCAAACACAGAGTCATGGGGGTCTGCTGGAGCCAATCCCAGCCAACACAGGGCACAAGGCAGGAACCAATCCCGGGCAGGGTGCCAACCTGGAAGTGAAAATGCACTATATAAATAAAATTAATTATTATTATTATTGTTACTAGGGGGCTTACCCCCTGCTCGCTTCGCTTGCCAACTCCCGTGGCCTGCCAGCCACTTCGCATCTCTGCCGGTCATGTTGTGAAGAGGGGGGCTGAACGGACCCCAAGGACACGTGGTCGCTCCTCCGAAACCCCGTCTTAAATGGTGATAATAATAATTCATTACATTTATATAGCACTTTTCTCAGTACTCAAAGTGCTATCCACACAGGGAGGAACCGTGAAGCGAACCCACAATCTTCCACAGTCTCCTTACTGCAAAGCAGCAGCACTACCACTGTGCCACCTGTGGGAAACAAATACAGTTTTTATTTTTTTTACCTCCTCTTTGTTCGATCAGCTGCTGGCTTGTTGCTGCTGCCATGCCGGGTGATCTGCATCTTGCGCCGCACTTCGAACATTTAAAAGCCTGTACAGCAGCTGTCTTTATCATCTACTCTTTGTCTTTTATTTACCAGGGGTGGTTAAATCTGTTGGCACAAAGTCTTATCTCGCGGGATGTGAGTTCTTGATATTTTAGTTTATAATTTTAAAATGGAATAAGAATCTGAAAATCTATCACATTAAAGTTCGATAAATTCTGACAAGAATGATACATACATATATATGTAGGTTTTAAAATAAGCCTGATTTAAAGCTTGACAAAAAACGTGACATAAAATCATTGCACTTTTAGGCTTAGGATTTTATATACTGTATATAGAGTAGATTATTATTATTATGCTGGAAGTTTTTATTCATAGCGACTTACACTGACAAAACCAAAGAGATTATTGTTGACTTTAGGAAGGTCAATCCCAGTTATCATTCTCCATTGATCATCAGTGGCTCTGTTGTGGAGAGGGTTAATAGCGCCAAGTTTGGCTGTGGGGGAGGTACATTTGACTGATGATATGACCACCAGTAATAACAATTCAGCCATTATCAAAAAGCATCTCCAGTTTCTCACTGGAACAATGGTGGGAGAAAGTAGACCTTCCCACTCCAGCTATAACCATCTTCTACAGAGGAACCACTGAAAGTGTACTCAGCTATTGTATCGCCTCTTGGTTTGGTTACAGCAAGAGTGGATGAAAGCCACAAATAGAAAAGCATAGTGAGAAAAGATAATTGATGCCTCGTTGCCTCTACTGGACATATACAATCAATGCTGCATTTGCAGAGCTTTCAGCATAATCAACGATCCTTCCCATCACGCCCACAGTCTGTTTTCCCTTATGCCGACATGGAGAAGGTATAGGAGTATCTGTGTAAGGTCTACAACAGTTGTAAGTGTCAGAGTGGATGGAGTAGCATCTCCACGGGGATCAATGGTTGACTCACTACTCGACCTTATTTAGTTCTTCCACTTGACTGCAAGCATTTTGGCTTTTTGTCCACACCTACAGGCCCCCTGCTGCAACATTATGCAACTGAAGTCACCAGGCATATCACGTTCAGATATACAATGACAGATACTTTATTAATCTCAAGGGGAGATTCACATACTCCAGCAGCAGCATATTGATAAAAAAAACAATATTAAATTAAAGAGTGATAAAAATGACATATGCATCAGTTTTACTGTCCATATCAAGGTCTAATGACCAAATTTCATCACTATCACTTGTTTCAATGAATGATTTCGTTTCAGTTTGTTCTAAAACAGACTTTATAGGTTCTCATCTACATGCTGTAGTGTGTTGGTTAAAGACTCCACCCCTCATGAATATTGATGAGTTACTTTAGTGTGGCAAAATGCATACAAATCTTAATAATTTTTGGCGGATGATGTTATTTCATCTACTAGATAGCAGCAAAATACTGTTCAGAGCCTTATCCGGGTTTGAAACTGTAAAGCGGCCTGTTACATATCACCTCAAGTCTGACTCCGGAAAAATCGTTGTTACATAGAACTCCGAGCCTGAGCCATGCTTGGGTTTAACACAACAGTTGCGTAAAGTGCGACAGTAGTGAATTCAGTACACATGCACTTTGTGAGTATGCCTGTGTCGATCAAACAGAGGAAGCTCTGCAGTGTACTTTACACTGTAGGAAGATAATTAAATAAATCAAAGTAAATAACATTCAATGTGGTGTTTATCTAAGTAACATATAAATGTTTTTTATCGAAAGACCATTACAAAACATAATCATAAACAGGACTTTGCACGATACCTTGGCGATGTCTGTAGGCCCTGCTGTTTCGTTGAAGGACAGGTGTGTGGCACACTGACTGGCAGAATGATGCCCAACCTCTTGCTGCATCTCTTTACGCCTGTTGTAGCTGCGTTGTTCTTATGTGTGAGTGGACGTTTCTTGCAGGGAGAGCTTCTGTTCTTTTTCTCCGATGTAGAACCCTCATCCTCATCTGAGTTCACCTCTGTTATATCACGTCTTTATTTGAAAACTAACAGTGTCAGATCGGGGGGGGGGAGCGCGAACATGATTGAGAGAATAAAAGTGAATAATGAAACAAAACGCTAACCTCTACAAGTACCATACATTTACACTGGCTGTTACAGACTCAAATAAATCAAATGTATGTTTTTATTTTATAATAGTAATAATAATAGCCGCTCACTACTCAAAACAGTTCAATGAATGAAAGACCTGGAATCGAACCTGCTACTTCTCGACTTGGAGACAGCACTTCTTATCTCTACACCAGCCAAGCAGATGTATATGTGGGTGTGTGTGTTGTACCCTATCCCAATTTTACTTAAAATTCTTGAAAAAAGTGCACTTGTTTTGTTATATCTGTGTCTTTTATGAAAGTGTTTATTTCATTTTTGGACTCCAGTCTTCACACATTATACACTTCACATTAATTATTTTGCCAATAATTAGTAGAACATGAAAAAAGTTTCTGTTTTAGTTATGTGTTCAACATATCTTGCCTCACATTTCCTGTCATCCTACATTTACACAGATCATTGTAGACACGGACACATGTGAAATGCATGTATTTCAAATAGCGATATATTATTTATCCTATACAACTCCAGGCACTTCACACCCAGATAAACAGACCTGAGCTGGGAGAACTTAGTGTACGACTAAAGCTGCGACGGTAGGGGATGGGATAGCAGGCTGCTTGCTGTTTGTGCTGATCGACACATTTGCAAAACAAAAGACGTTGATGAGGAGGTGCGAGGGAATTTAAGGTGGCCCGGGATTACGAGTTTTTTTGTAGACTTCAGGGATTCTAGTGTTAACACCAAGGAGGTTAAGGTGGTTTAGACATGTAGTTAGGGATGGCCCCTAGATGTTTCTAGCAGAGGAATAACACACTGTGAGAATACTCATAATGTGACGGAAGGATTACATATTTTAAGGAACCTGAAAGCGTCTGAGGATTCCCCAGGAAGAAGTCAGAGAAATGGAAGAGACTAATCTGGCTTGATCTGTCCAGCTCAGTATGCTGCCACCATGACCCTTCTAAGGACAAGCAGAGTGACAGTGAGTGAATATGAGGTTAGAGCAACTCTTACATTTTCTTCCCCAGCGTAAAGAGAAATGAAAGCCTAAAATGTAATCCTCACTCTTTAAAATCATCAAAGTTTTCTATGAATTATTCACCCTGTGTTCCAGAAAACTGCACATTTCCACAAAGAAATGCATCTTTTATGAGTGCATGTCAGTCCTGGACTTTGTTGGCATCTCTATTAGGTTATGAGTCATGCTTCAGTTTTGTTAATTTTTGGTATAGTTGAAGAGACACCAGGAATTTCATGAATAAATCAAATGTGTTTTTGCAGTCTATAGTTGCTTTTAATTTACTTTTCATTTATTCTTTCCATCCAAACATTTTCTGAGCTAGCTTTCTCCCTTCGGTGGTCAACAGGGATCATAGCCCAAGTGCTTATGTATTCCGGTGGGCTGAGACACTGGCAGGGTGTTTTGCTTGGTAAGGCAACAAACCTTCTCTCAAAGGTCTCTTGTGATTGGTATTTGCCTCATCATTAAAACAGTGGTTACATTCCCAGAAGACACCTTTCTGTGGAGGTCAATTCCATCTTGTTCATTAAATTTAGTGAAGTGAACAGGTGAATGTACATACTGATTTCATAGCCATAGCTGTAGTACTAGGGTGTTGTACCTTGTTAGCCATTATGAATGTAGTGAGAAGATTACATCTTGTCTTTAGAAGGGGCTTGAGTTGCCTCGATAGCTTGCATATTGTAATATTTTTAGTTAGCCAATAAAAAGTAGCAATAGCTGAAAAAGAATAACACACTCTGTCCAATGGAGTCGGCTGACAGTCATTTAAGGTTAGAATTTAAAGGTGCCAGTGACACTTGAATGAACTAATTGCTGCTTTCATATCAAAATAGATAAATGTCCAATTTATATACTGTACAGTGCCTTCTGAAATTAGACAGGAGTCCCCGTGGACTATAATGTTTGCTGATGACATTGTGATCTGTAGTGAGGGTAGGGAGCAGGTTGAGGAAACCCTGGAGAGGTGAAGATATGCTCTAGAGCAGAGAGGAATTAAGGTCAGTAGGACCACCACGACAGAATACATCTGTGTGAATGAGAAGGAGGTCAGTGGAATTGTGAGGATAGAGGGAGTAGAGCTGGTGAAGGTGGATGAGTTTAAATACTTGGGATCAACAGTACAGAGTAATGGGGATTGTGGAAGAGAAGTGAAGAAGAGAGTTCAGGCGGGTTGTGAAGAGTGTCAGGAGTGATTTGTGACAAACGGGTAAGAGTGAAAGTGAAGGTCTACAGGATGGTAGTGAGACCAGCTACTGTATGTTATATGAGTTGGAGGCGGTGGCACTTACCACAAAGCAGGAAACAGAGCTGGAGGTGGCAGAGTTAGAGATGTTAAAATTTGCATTGGGTGTGACGAGGGTGGACAGAATTAGAAATGAGGACATTAGAGGGTCAGCTCAAGTTGGATGGTTGGGAGACAAAGTCAGAGAGGCGAGATTACATTGGTTTGGACATGTGCAGAGGAGAGATGCTGGGTATATTGGGGGGGGGGGGGTCCTATGGATAGAGCTGCCAGGCAAGAGGAAGAGAGGAAGGCCTAAGAGAAGATTTATGGATGTGGTGAGAGAGGACATGAAGGTGATGGGTGTAACAGAACAAGATGCAGAGGACAGAATGATATGGAAGAAGATGATCCTCTGTGGCAACTCCTAATGGGAGCAGCCGAAAGAAGAAGAAGACAGTGCCTTCTGAAACTTTTCAGACTTGTTCACTTTTTAAACACTTTGTTACGTTGCAGCCTTTTGCTAAATGTAGCTGCATTTACCCAAAATTAGCAAAGTTCTGCAGCTTTACTTTGCTTGATGGGATTCTGGCTATACCTTGGTGCATTGAAATGATTCCACAGACAAATTATCTTCATTTTTACAAGCTTTAGAAAAAGTTCAGAATAAAAGAGTTCACACAAAAATAGAGAACAAATTGATATAGCAAAGAAAAGAAAAGTTCTTGTTTAAGGAAAGTTCTGTTTAATGCTTATATATCTTGTTTCATTCTTTAAGTTTACTCATACAGTTGAACTGTTTCTAAACGGTCAGAAAACTGCATATCTATCCCATTTACTTAATGCAAATGGGTCTTTCAGTCCATTCTAGCATTCTAGCATTCTAGACTATTCCAAAACACACACTGACTTAATTAAATGCATTGTATTACAGATATAGCTAAGAAGCTTCTATCTCATGTTAACTTACAGGGGTTGAAAGGCTATACCATAATCTACAGCTATGAAATAAAACTATATTCTATTCAAATTAAGCAAACACTAATATGAGTTTAACTTAAAGCTTTAACTTTCTAAGATTGGTTCTTACACTAAAATTGCTTACATTCTATGAAATAAAATTGTTCATTTTCTGAGGAAGCAACCAAAGGATAAGACCAGGGAGGTGCAGATGATATTATTTATCTTGAATTTCAGAAATCATTTGGTAATGTGCCACATGAGAGGTTGGGCATCAAACTAAAAGAAGTGGCAGTTCTGGGTGTTGTGTGCAGATGGGTGCAGAATTGGCTCAGACACAAGAAGTGGAAGGTGATGGTGCAAGGAACCTGATCAGAATTGTCTGTTGTGAAGAGTGGTGTCCAGTAGGGTTCGGTGCCAGGGCCGCTGCTGGTTTTAATATATAAAAATGATCTGGATAGAAATATAAATAACAAGCTGGTAAAGTTTGCAGATGATACCACGCTTGATGGACTGGCAAATAATCTCCAATCCATGGAATCATTACAGAGGGACTTAGACAGTATACAAGCTTGGGCAGATGAAATTTAAAGTAAGTAAATGTAAAGTATTATATGCAGGAAGTAAAAATGTGGAGTTTGAATACACAGATCTGAAAATTGAAAGTACACCTTATGAGAAGGATTTAGGAGTCGTAGTGAACTTGACACTATCAACTGCCAGACAATGTCCAGAAGACATTAAAAAAGCTAACAGAATGTCAGGTTATATAGCACCTTGATGTCCAAGGAGGTTCTGCTCAAGCTCTATAACACACTGGTGAGGCCTCATCTGGAGTCCTGTGTGCAGTTTTGGTCTCCAGGCTACAAAAAGGACATAGCAGCACTAGAAAAAAAGTCCAGAGAATAGCGACTAGGCTGATTCAAGGGCTACAGGGGATGAGTTATAAGGAAAGATTAAAAGAGCTGAGCCTTGAGAGTTTAAGAAAAAGGAGATTAAGAGAAGACCTGACTGAAGTGTTTAAAATTATGAAGGGAATTAGTCCAGTGGATAAAGACTGTTATTTTAAAATGAGTTCATCAAGAACACAGAGACAGTTGGAAACTTATTAAGGGGAAATTTCAGACAAACATTAGGAAGTTTTTCTTTACGCTGTAGCAGTAGAGGTTCTGATCCACCTCTTGAACCCTCAGGTACCACTCCAAAC